>NW_008358101.1:6083936-6092466 GCF_000622305.1 Nannospalax galili
TGCATATACACACCTTCATGCTCTGTAGAAGCACTTTTCCATTTATGCTCCCAGATTTCTACCCCTTGGACATGCTCCTAGGCTTCTCACAATATGGGAACTTAGAGCTTACCATAAGACAAAACTTAAGCAAAATGAGAAACATTCTCGACTGAAGCTTTAGTCACTGTCTGACCATAACTTTAGTTCTCACTGGGAAAATTCAGGATCTCTCCTCTTTCCATCATCTTGGAAGCAGGCCCATGACTTTTTCCTCTCCACACTCACTGTCTGAGCCTCTTGGGAGTAATTGGTTAGTTCTCATATTCTGCTTGGTAATCTGAACATTCAGTCACAGGGAAAAGCTTTTTCTTCCTCCTCTAGCCAATTACTGAACCACTTTGGAAATACTTAGTGGAAAGGTCTTATGAAAAAAGAGAAAATGCGTATAATACAAGTAAAACCATGAGATACTACAGTGAGATTAACTGATTGTGGGTGCAGCTAAAAAGAGCATAAAATTAAAATGGAAAGAGTCGCTGTGGCAAAATATGGTTTAAAAAGTGTCGACTTTTTGAGTCACGATGTGATGCTACCAGCCACCAATGTCCTGCCCCTTCTGGAGTGGAACATTTCTTTCAATTCTTCTTCCTCTATTTTCAGTTATGGTTAGTGACTTCACGTGATGCAAAAAAACACATATTTTCAAGTAATGTTTCTCTTTAGGCCAAAATCAACCTTCAGTCTTATAGATACATGTTAAAACTCTGTTCTCTTATAAAGGTAAAAATGTTGTTATAATAAGAGATGTTCTAGGTCTTTTTTCCCTTTAATTTTCTGTTTTCTAGGGATTGCCAGGAGAACATGGTATCCCAGGGAAACAAGGCACTAAAGGAGAAAAGGTATAGTTTGCATCTTACTCATTTTGTATATTAAGTCACCAAATGGAAAGAAGAGACCAGGGACCATAAGGTTATTGGAGAAGTGAAAGATTAGCACAAGGTTTGAGCCTCCCAGGGTCTACTGGTGCAGGGGACAGACATTCAGATAAACTGTGACATAAACGGCTCCTCTGGAGTTGTGCACTTTAGCATCCCTGGTTCTGGCATAGAAACACCCTATGACAAAATGAGCTTGGAGGTGAAGATGTTCAGACTGTGGATCAGCTCTGAACTCTTAACCTTTCAGGCCCTGGCTCTTGATGTCGATGTGGAAGTACCTTATTAATGTTGAATCATTCTTAAGTAATAAAACAAAAAGATCGTCTAAAGAGGGCTCAGGGACCATTGTGGAAGAGGAGGCAGAAAGACTGTAAGAGCAAGGTAGGGGGTCCATAACTATAGGGAAACAGTCCTAAGGCTCCGAGGACTCTTCTCATACAAACCTACAGCAATAGTGTCAGCATGCACAAGACCCATGCAAACTCAAGCAGACAAAACCCAGCACAGAAATGTGGAAATGGGCAGCAGGCCCCAATCTTAGTCGAAGAATTATTGGTACATGATAACTGCTCAATGAGGAAGAGCTGATCTTCTTAAAAAGAGGGACTCTAGATAGGCTGACTAGACCTCAGTGGATGAACTTGCATGAAGGGGCATCTGGAGACACTAACTTGACATGATAGCCTTTAACACAAATGACAGAATATCTGAATTCCAGTGGAGGAGGGCTATGAGAGGACACCAGTGGGGAAGGGGATATAAAGATGATTAAGATGTTCTGTATGAAATACACAAAAATTCAGTACATTTTTAAAAGATCATTTAAAGAACTTCTTGAATAAACATGCCCCTTGTGCCTGTATTTGTGTATGTGTGCACGTTTCATGATACTGCTAAATGTACTGCAACAGAACTCATTACAAAACCTAAATGTGTTTAAGATAAAAAAGGAGAGTACCCAGAGTGAACTCAGTACTTAGTAGATGCTTTTGAGAAACTGAATGAGTAGGAAGCATGAAAATGAAGCTTGACTGACTGTGCCAACTTAAAGCAATGGAAACTACTGTTTCCCCACTTCATAAACCTCAGCAGGAAACACGGAATCTCATCTTACTTTCTACAGGGAGATCCAGGTGGAAAGATAGGACCTCCTGGACTTCCAGGTCCAAAGGGTGAGGCTGGGCCTCCAGGGAAAAGCCTGCCAGGGGAGCCAGTAAGTACCAGCCCTTCTAAATACTGTCCTTGAAAATTCATTCGTTGCTACTTGTGCACTACCAGTTCCAAGGAACAAGTATAAGTTAAGACCTTCTTTTAAAATGCTCATCTTATCCTTTAGATCTAGTTCATAAAGATAAAATAAATTGAACGTTGGTTTGTTATAAATCACTGAGTCTCTTTGTCAGAAGACACCCAGCATACAACATTTCACATACAGTTTCAGAAGTTTCAAAGGCCCCTGAACCCTATGTGCTGATTCCTGGATCCTAACACACTGATTTCAAATAACACTGGTTTCAAACTTCAGGCATTGTCTTGAAAAAACTGCCTGACAATTCCTTTCAGACTTTTGCAGACATGACCATAGGCTGCCACTCACAGAAAGTCTCTGTAATTCACTCTTTCCCCAGGACATGGAAAACTGGGTCACCAGAAACCAAAATCACAAATGTATGTCTTTGGTTTGCCTTTTTTCCTCAGGCTCTTTATATCACTTTTATGTCAACAAATAATGGTAATAATTCTACATATTAGATGTTTAATTGTATAGATAAAAACCTACATTTTGAGTCAATTATACAAAATCTATAATCTACTAAAATTTACTCTCCATTATTTATTCTTTTTTAACAGTAAGTAAAGTGAAGGACTGTGCCATATTTTCTAATTACAACTTCTAATATGTTTTAAATTATTTAGAAAAAGAAAAGGAGTTAGCTTACTTTTTTTTTTCTTTTAGGGACTAGATGGAAATCCCGGAGTGCCTGGTCCTCGTGGACCAAAGGTATACAAATATCATGATTAATTTACAAAGAATTAACAATTAACAAAATGTGAACAAAAAATTCATCTCTCTTGAGCCTTGCACTAACAGGAGCACCTCATTTCACAGGGTGAAAGAGGACTGCCAGGTGTCCACGGCTCCCCAGGTGACACGGGCCCACCAGGAGTGGGAATTCCTGGAAGAACAGTAAGTAAGATTTAGTCAGGCTACTGGGACTCCATTGAATACCCCATCTCTCTACTCTTATCCAACGTAACACTCAAAGTTCTACAGCGATAAGATGAGAAATAAATGAAAGCAATGCAAATAGGAAAGGAAGAAGTCAAATTATCCCTATTTGTAGATTAATTGATCCTATGCTTAAAAGACTTTAAAGACTCCACCAGAATACTCTTGGATCTGAAAAATATCTTCAGCAACAACAGAGCAGTTTACAAAACCAGCACAGAAAATTCAGTACCTTTCCTGTGTACCAATAACAAACTTGATGAGAAAGACCAGGAAAAACAAAATCTCATTCATAATAGCCTCAGAGGAAGAAAAGCTACCTAGGAATAAGTCTAGCCAAAGAGGTTTTAAAAAATCCCACAATGAAAACTTAAAGTACTGAAGAAGGCACTAGAAGTTGGAAATACCTCTCATGCTCCTAGAGTGACAAAATCAATATGATGAAAGTGATTATATTACCAAACGCTGTCTACAGATCTAATGCAATCCCCATCAAAATTTTAATGACAGTCTTCACAGAGCTGGAACAAACAATACTAAAATGTATAGGGATGCACAGACGACCCCCAACAGCAGGAGCAATCCAAGGCAGAGAGAGCAAAATGCTAGAAATATCACAAAGCCTGATCTCAAGTTACACTGTAGAGACAGTAACAAAAACAGCATGGTCCTGGCACACAAGCAGACATGTAAACAAAGGGAATAGAATAACAGACACAGACCTAAATCCACACAGCAACAGCCCTCTAGTTTTTGGCATAATGTCAAAAATATGTGTTGGAAAAAAGAGAGGCTCCTTAGCAAGTGGTGCTGGGAAAAAGGGATTACCATACATAGAAAATGAAATTAGATCCATGTTGCTTTTTGAAATTTGAAAATTTCATTCAAAATGGATTGACCACCTTAATATAATACCTGAAATGCTGACAATGCTAGAGGAAGACATGAGAAAAATACCTCAAGATACAGGCCTAAGCAGGAGCATTCTGAAAAGAAATCCAGTAACAGAGGAAATAACTCCAATAATTGACAAATGGGGAAAACTGAAATTAAAAATCTTCTGTACAGGAAAGGAAGGAATCACCAGACTGAAGAGACAATCTTCAGAATGACCAAAGAAGCCAACTGTAGATCAGTGTGTTAATATCTAAAAATCTGTAAAGAACTGCAAGAATTAAACACAAAACCCCTCCAAATAGTCCTATTATTAAATGTGCTAATGAATTAAATGGTTCATTCAAAAGGAAACACAATAGCCAATAAACACTTTCAAAAGTGTTCAGTATCCTTAGCCATTAGAAAAATGCAAGTTAAAATCACTCTCAGAAGGAATGGACAGATGGCTCTATACTTGAGTTCCAACTGATCTTCCAGAGGACATGAGTTCGGTTCTTGGCACCCATACAGCTCACAACATCCTGTAACTCCTGCTGCAGGGGATCATGTTCCATGGGTGCCAACACTACCATGCACATACCTTACCCCCCCACATACACATAATTTAAAATAATAAATCTTTTCAAAAACCTGCTTGTGGATTCCATCTTACCCCAGTTAGAATGGCTATCACCAGGAAAACAAATGAAAAGAAATGTTGATGAGGATGTGAGGAAAGAGGAATGGTCCCCAAGCCTGAGTGGCAGAGGTTTACTGTAGGACTCTTATCCAGGGACACACACTCTGCAGTCTCTTATTCTCTACCTTTTGGTTGGTTGTGGCCTTCTGTGTTAACCACCATCTGTTTTATGAGGAAGCTTTGCCCGTGAGATTTGAGAGATGCATTAGTATTCTCTCTACCCCGTTCCACTATGTTTGGTGAGCCTTAGATGTAGAGGTTGCATTGTAGATGTGTCACTTAGGACTAGGCATCTCACAGACACTTAATCTCTATGTTTGACCAGTTGTGGAACTCTGTAATATTCTCCATCTGTAGCAAAAAGAAGCTTCTTTTATAAGTGGTGAGAGGTATACTTGTCTGTAAATATAGAGATACATATTTAGCATGCAGTAAGAAATTACATTTGTCTAGGGATGTGGCAGATGTAAGTTTTTCTGTAGGACCTATGACCTCTACCCAAAAGTATTGACTACATTTACAATATGAGTTCCCTCCCATTGAGCAGTCCTTAAGTCCAATTAGTTAGCTGTTAATTACTCCAAAGATAAAAGTGCCACTACTGCATCAACAGAGATGGTTTGCTGGGCCAGTCATGGTTGTAGTTCATAGGCTTTACGGCTGGGTAGGACCATTGGTTTTCTCCCTCAGCAGCTTGCATGGTATCCTCTGATACTATGAGAGCTAGTCTTCAGGAAGAGGGCCTCCAGATAAGTCCCAATTCCATTGCTGTAAGCCCTGTGTCCAAAATATGTTCTGTCTTCAATGATAGGATCTTACTTCAAGTTCTGGGAAACTATCAAGGGCTGTGGCAATAGTCTGTGTAATTTTGGGAGTCTTTAGGACTACCCTGACCAACAACTCAAAGGGAGGTTTCTCCTGTCTGGCACTGTTTCTTGTTATATAGTCTCAGCTATACACATACATGAATATTATATATTTATTTTTCACTAGGCTTTTGAACTAATACATTTCCCTCTGTAAAGGAAAGAAGGGAGGGAAAAGAAAGAGAATGTAATGAAATACACATGACATGAAAAAAGGGAGCTCTGGACTGGAGAGATGGCTCAGTGGTTAAGAGTACTGGCGTCTCTTGGAGAAGACCCAGGTTCCGTTCCCAGAATCCACATGGTGGCTAGCAACTATCTATAACTCCAGTTCCAGGGGATCCAATGCCTTCTTCTAACCTCTGCAGGCATCACATGACATGGATGTACTTACGTACATGCAGGCAATTCACTCATACAAATAAAAAATAGTAAATAAAATATTTAAAAGGAAAAGGGAGCTCTTACTGGGGGGGACCAGCAGGAAGGCAACCAGGGGACAGGAGAAAGCAGTGGGGGAAGGAGACAGATAAGAGCAATGTATGAAAATGCCATAATGAAACCCATTACTTTATATGCTATCTTCAAAATTTAATAAAACATTGTACCTGGAACTCATTAAAGAAGCAACAAGTTTAAAGAAAAAATATCACTCAGGGACACAGAAAATGAGAGACAAGCTTTGATAATAAGAGAAATGTAAATATTTTTTTTAAATAAGAAAGGAAAATCACTTAGTGAATACTTACGTCAGCTGCTAAAAAAACATCCCTTTACTTGACTCAAATTGTAATTTTTAATTCAGCAACCCTTAGGCATTTGTAATAAGGAATAGAGCAAATGCCTTTGGGTTCTTTACTAACCTCGTCCTCATTTTAATTATCCTAAATTCCAACGCTCCAAGAGTAAGAAACAATAAATGGCTACCGATAGTTTGCTTTCTACTCCCACCACTGAATACCGGCTCAGAGAAAAGTGAGTCAAAGTAGAAAGGAAAGGAAGTCCTGCACCTCTGAGCCCTGTGGGCAGTCATGTCTGATCAGATAAGATTTGGATGCACTGATTTGTGTGCTCAAGTGCAGCAGCACAGGGTAGAGTCAGAGGCCCAACAAATTCATGGTGCTTCTAGCAACAGATATTTGGTTCCATACCACCTACCTGAAGTCATGATCAGCTTTCCAGAAACCATGTACAGGGTTTCTAGTGTTTTCAGAGTATTCAAGGTGCCAAGTCCCATTTGTTCTGCTAAGTAAACTGTAGTCCGTTTCTGGATATTCCTGGTAGAAGTTTGATAATTCTATCTCATTTTACTCAGGGCTCTCAAGGACCAGCTGGAGAGCCTGGTGTTCAGGTAAATGATTTCACTAAGATATTCAGAAAAAAAAAATGAGCTTGCTTGGTTGGGGGCATTACCCAAAGCACCGTCCCAAGTAACTTTTCATTTCCTTCACTTTTTAGGGTCCTCGAGGTCTCCCTGGATTGCCAGGAACCCCAGGAACCCCTGGGAATGATGTAAGGTTCTTTACCAGCTCTGCTCCATCTCCATTTTAATCTGCTCCAACTTATAAAGGTTTGAGTATGATACTTCTATTTTCAGGGAACTCCAGGGAGAGATGGAAAACCAGGCCTGCCAGGCCCCCCAGGTGACCCGGTATGTAGACAGCCTTTGCCTGATTTATGTATCTTTAATGCACCCAGAAGCCAAACAGCCTACCAAGCAAATTTTGCTGTCCAAACTAATTACAATGCTGGGTGACTGCTTGGTGATTTTGTTTATCCCCATTATTTTGTAGAGAGGAAAAAAATTCAAGCTGTATCAGCATTATTGTATGTGTGATGAATACTTATTTCCTAAGGGTATAATTCAGCTGTACAATTTTGCCCCAGGCTGAGCCTTAGCATTTAATGTCTCTGTTCTATGGAAAATTGAGATAAAATAGATAGCCAAAATTCCTAATGCTAGTGACTAAATGAATCTCACTTTTCTAAATTAAACTTTTCAAGTATGTTACCTCCAATAAGGTACATATTCACTGATTGTGTGACTGAACTGTTGAGATGATGAAATTATAAAAATTAGATATTGAATAGTCTCAGAAAATGCATTTAGGCACTAAGCATGTTCTACATAATTATTTTAGGTTAAACCTTGCTGTGAGTGACAGTGAAATCCCTTTAAATAGGCTCAGCCTCAACAGTTGTTTTTGAGAGGCGATGTGGTAGATGTGATTGCATTAAGAGTTTTGTGTAATAAAATCCAGATTTGGCCTCTCAGTTCAGAGCCTTGCAGATCCTCTCTGCCTCCCATACTGCTTGGGCCTTTGCGCCTTTATGAACTGCATGCAGAAGCATATTCAGGCCTTTTTTAAAAAAAAATTATTGCTGAGTTAATCATGCTTGTATCATCTGGGAATCCTGTCAAGTGTCACTTGCTCCTAATGGAGTGAATGCTTCTATGAAAGAACATTTTAAGACCTGTGGCAAAACAGTACCCATGCCCCAGATATTTGACTTGTCCATCACTGAAGGCTCTTTTCAACTTCCCTGAGAGGTAATATTAAGGCAGACTCACTGGGCAGTGTTTCTACTTCTTAGCAGCCTGATTGTGTGTTTGACAGAGAAGTGATTTCTTTCTAATAAATGATGTATTTTCATAAATTACTTAAAAAGAACAACATACGGAAAGGATAAGGGTTGCCATGTCATGAAAATATAAAATAAAGATGCAGCTCAAAACAGTGATAATATAAGCTTGCATGTTCTCTGTGGAGGAATATTGACTATTCCTCAATTGTTCTATCAGCACAATGTGCTGGTTTCTTGTAATGAAATATCATGCTAAGCCAAATGCTAAATATCATGATAAATATCATGAGTCTAATGGTGAAACTAAAGCTCCATGCCCCAAATCTTAATTTGCATGGTGCTTTGAGGAAAT
>NW_008358101.1:6092558-6094561 GCF_000622305.1 Nannospalax galili
CTCAGCTGTTAAGAGCACTGGCTGCTTTTGCAGAGAAGTCTCAGCACCCACATGGCGGCCAATAGCCGTCAATATTAGCCTATATTAGCCAGGGGATCTGAGGCTTCTTCTGACTTCTGAAAGCATTGGTGCACTTACATACCTGCAGGCATGAACATATTCATACATATAGAATAAATAAATAATAAATTTTCAAAACTTAAAAAGTATGCAGATCAAATTCTGTTTGTATTGTGTTATATTCATGTATGTGCATGTATCCATGGATTAGGACCTTTTTCCTTTCCTTCCTTAACTACAGATTGCACTTCCTCTCTTGGGAGATATTGGCGCCTTGCTCAAGGTATTCTGTTGCTTTTGAAAGAAATTATATGTTAATGTACAAAAAGGTCAGAAAGAAAATTCGTTTTTGTTTTTTGAGAGTGTCCTCCACGAATACTGTATTTACATCATCCCCCGCGCCCGCTCGCCCTGCAATGTCTCTATGTGCCCCCCACGCCCTTTCAATTTCTTGTCCTCTTCTTTGATTATTGTTACATATACATACATAATACATTTATATATATATATATATATATATATAATGTGTTGATTCCGTTTAGTAGTGCTTGTGTACACATGTGCTTAGGACTGACCACTACTGAATAGCCTGTCAGGGAGTTTGTCGCTGGAGAAAACTAATTCTCCCTTCTTCAGTATCAATTGGTTTTGACATTATGCAGGTGTTGTTAGGCAACCATATTGCAGATATTTTGTGGGTACATGGCTAGAATGTACCCATGGCTAAAATGCATTATCTAGCAGCAGGTATCTTGTTCCTCTGGCTCTTACAATCTTTCCACTCTCTCTTCCCTAAGCAATGTTCCTTGAGCCTTGGGTGTAGGAGGTTGTATTATAGATGTATCGTGTGGGGTTAGGCAACTCACAGTCACTTACTGTCTGCATATTGACCAGTTGCAGAATTTTGAAGTAGTTGCCATCTGTTGCGAAAAGAAGCTTCTTTGATGAGTGGTGACTTACACTTGTCTGTGAATATAAGGATACATATTTAGACTATAGTACAAAATTACATTGGTCTAGGAAAGTGAAAGAAATAGGTTCTTCTCTAAGGTTTTGACCTCTCCAGCCATGTCTGCTTGGCCATGTTTATATTACTTTGCATGGATTCTGTCTTATTGAGCAGTCCTTATGTTCAATTAGACAGCTGTTCATTACCACCGAGATAAAAGAACCACTATTGCACCACTAGAGTTTTTCCTGGGTCAGTCATTGTTGTGGGTCATAGGCTTTACAGCTGGGTAGGACCACTGAATGGTTTCTCCCTTGGCAGTTTGCATCATACCTGCTGATACTATGAGAGCTAGTCTTCAGGGAGGAGGCCAGAAAGGAACTTTCTCCCAAAGACTGAGTTAAGTGCTTAACCTAAACAATCAGAATTTAAATGACAGCATATCTTTAAGATAGAAAGGCATGTATCTTAATGTAACTTGTGCCACTTATGCCAGCCTCGATTCCTGTCTTCCTACTCACTCATTTTCTGTATAGAGGTGGGAGAAGGTAGTTCTGACATGAAACACAGCAAAGGATAATGTCATTAACAGCCTTAAGTGAATCTTGCCTTCTCTGAAGCAACAGCTTTCTCTTCCCGGCGCCCTCAACCTGGCTCATTGCTGTGATCCTACTCTATCTGCTTTGGTCAGTCTCAAGATGAAAACCAGTGCTCTCAATAAACAGCTAGCTTGCAGACTGAGTTTTTATGTCATGGGATTTTGCAAAATGAGCTATAAAATTCCAAAGCCAACAATTGGCCTAACATCTGTTACCCTACTAAATAAAAATTATCTGTACTTATTATCTAGTCCATAAAGACTCTTGGGCTGAGCATGGTGGCACTTGCCTATAATTCCAGCACTTAGGAGATACAGGCAGGAGTATCACAAGTTTCTAGCAGACTGAATCTCTCTCTCTCTCTCTCTCTCTCTCTCTCTCTCTCACACACACAC
>NW_008358101.1:6095094-6103276 GCF_000622305.1 Nannospalax galili
CTCTCTCTCACACACACACACACACACACACACACACACACACACACAAATATCTTACTGCTATTAATTCTTTTGTATTTTATCTGTAAGGATAAGGGCAAGGATATTTTTGATACTGGGTGAATCTATATATGTGTATGCTTTTCTGTGAGATGCTAAGATTTAGTGAACCAGGGGAAAATTTAGCCCATCATGCCCATCCTTATATTTCCTGTATATGGAGGAAAAGAAAGTGTGTATGTGTATACTTACAGGTAAATTCATTTATATTCCTGATATCTATTGCAATGATTTAGACAATGCCATGCATGTAGACATGAATAAATTGTTATTTATTGAATCTATCAAAAGACTCGGGTTCTAGTGAACATAGTTGTTGGCTAATTAGAGTTTAAAAATATATATGCATATATATGTATATATAGGTAAACATTTTGGAGGTGTTATTAAGAATTCTCAAAAGATAGAATATATGTGGGTGTTTCAGGAAGCCCTCATATTTCATAAGTTGTAATCATATGCCAATCAGTGAATTGTTACCTTTCTCCTCCCACTGAATCTTCATCATAACCATAATGCTATGAGCTCAGGCTATAGTGTCATTGTTATTCACAGAAGAGACTTGAAGTCCCAAGTAGTGAAGTAACTTGCTCAGTCACATAGCTAATAAGTGTAATTATAATATAGGAGTGCAGGTTCTCAAGGTAAGCCCTAGATTCTTTGCAACAGCCGTGGTGTTAGAAATAGATTTTTTTAAAGATTTGTTTTCCTTTTACTCTATGTGTATGACTATATTAGTATGTTGTGTAAATGTCTGTATGTGTAGCACATGTGTGCCTGGTATCCACGGAGGCCATGAGAGAGCATCAGATCTCCTAGAACTAGAGTTACAGATGGTTATGAGAATCCATGTGGGTGTTGGGAATTGAATCCAGGGCCTCTGGAAAAGTAGCAAGTGCTCTTAACCACTGAGGCATCTCTCTAGCCCATAGTTGAATTCTTGAAGGATCCAAAAATTGCACATTTAACCAGAAAGAAATGTTCTGATAGAATATGGAATGAATCAGATAACAGACCAAAAAATCTGTGAATAGATTATGACAAGAAGTGGAACTAGGGCTCCAGGAGTCTCAGGGATGTAAATGATTGACAGTTTTGCCAGTGCAGCATCCTCTGATGCATGTGCTCTGCCATTATTCCTGTCCTAGTACCATCTCAGTAAGCCTCAGAGTCCCAGGAGAGTAGGCTGATGGGATGCAAGCAGGATAACTTGGCAGATGATCCCAACAAACCATATTTAATAGAAAAAAGGGAAAGCAAGTAGTTCCCAACCGAAAATCTCAATTTAAGAATCTGTTTAATGAGTTGACCTGTGAGTGAAATCTAATACTATAGTGTTAAATCCTAATGCTGTTAATGTGTTGGGTACAGACATTAACTCACTGTCAACAAATTTGATTACATTGTTTTCTGCAATCAAAGATGTCTTCAATTAAAGTACTGAAGAGAATAAGCATAATGAGACCAACTGGTACCCCTCCCAGCCCTTCTTCTAGGTTAATCTGTGTCCATTCCCCTTTGCATCAGATTGTGCATTAGCTAATGATTGATGTAATTCTAGTAATTTCTATAAGATAATATTAAGTCATTTTTCAAGAACTTTTATTAAAACCAGTTTCCCTTAATTTAACATTCTGCTAAATCAGGCCAAGGAAAATGAGGTCAGTGTCAAATGCTTCTTTAAAAAATTGTGTTGATTTATAACAATTGCCATTTTTCATAATTTACTAAAATCATCAATCAAATCATCTATCTTAAAATGTTTCATGAAGTTAGTATATCAAGGTTTTGCTCAATATTGATAGAACATGCTTGTATGTCTATAGACGTGCTTCATCTTTTTCATACATTTTGAAGTATGGAAACTGTTTTGGTTCTTTTAAACCACATCTCTACCCCAGCATTTCTCTGTCCCTATAGTTTTTAAGATGCTGTCAGTGGCAGTTCTATAATTACATGTGTGTTTCTTAATTCATCTCTCAGTGTATCTGTTCAATGAAATGTTCCACTTGGTCAACAGTATACATACCTCTGGCTTCTTTTTACAAATTTAGACCAAACGAAAGACTGTCATAGTGTTTAATGTGGCATTCCTGAGGCAGTTTAATGCAGATCTTCTCAATATTGTACAAAAGTACATTCTAAGACATGTATTGTTGGGAATCAAATGTCTGCTGATAGTGATTGGATCAGAAATACTGGATATGGATAGCGTTGGTCTTTCTTGCTAACTATCATCAGTGGCAAGCTTCAGATCCTTTTTCTGTTCAGTGATTCTTCTCATTATTGAAAACGATGAAAATAGAGGCATCTATTGTCCTACCCTGTCAACTGTTCAAGGTTTCCCTCCATCAATGGTCTTTATTCTAAGCCTTTCTAATTCTTATTCCAACAATTTGTTTAAAAGTGAGTTGTTATTAATAAGGGCTTCCTGTAGACATTTTTTCCCTTAGCTATGTGGTAATACAGGTTTATCTTATGATAAGCACAGATACTTAATTCAAGGCCTTCCAGATCCACTAAAGTTTACAGAGAAGGCAATGAAAAGGTAATTTCACTTAGATATCCTGTGTCCTCTTGGTTTTGAACTTGGGGTCCAGTTCAAGTCACTCAAGTACCTGTGCTTAGCAAGAGTCCTTGTGCCAATAAATAAAATGGTAGTAAACACTGTGGAGGGTTCCCCAACCAAATAAGAACATTTTTCTTCCCTAATTTTTTTTTCATTCTCCTTCTTGACTTAGGCTACTAGTTTGATGAGCTCTTTAATCTTGTTGCTTACCACAAACTTTAATACCACCTACCTATTGCTAAGAAATTAAAACTCAGACTTCGTTCTTGAATTGTGGGGGTTTTTTTCCTTATTTATTTGAAATTTTCCTTTGAAATGTCATCAGAGATGTATGTGTTTTTTAAAGTAAAAATTCACCAATATTATAAACAAAGGTTACTGATGAGCTTTGTCAAAGTTTTTAACCTCAAAAAAGTCATCTTCCAAATTGAGTAAGTAAGTTTCTGAAAGCAAAGTGACCAAGCAATTGCTCATTTATAACAAGGGTTCAAATAAAACTTAAGATTGCATGACTGGGGTGCACTTACATATGTGCAGGCAATACACTCATACTCATAAAATAAAATTTTTACTCATAATAAAATTATTATTATAATAATAATAAATAGAACTTTTGAATCAGATCAAACCTCACTGTGATAAATCATTTCATGAACCTCTCAGCAAGCTGTCTTGTTACTCACTAGAACTTCTGTGGTAACTGCCAAGCCGGTGTCCCTGGGCTGAAAAGCAACAAAGGGGATGAAGACAGCGCTGGAGAGCCTGGGAAGTATGATTCTGCAGCCCGGAAGGTAAGAGGCTGGTTGCAAGCCTATGGGCCCTATTGCACACCTTGTGCCCTATCACAGCTGTTACTCCTCTGTCCTCTAGGGTGATGTAGGACCACGGGGCCCTCCAGGAATCCCAGGCAGAGAAGGACCAAAGGTAAGAAAGTCCTCTGTGAGTCTCTCAATTCTATGAAAAATAGAAAACCCCATTTTAAAATACACTACTTTCATGAAATGTTTTTGGAAAGGTTAGTTAAAAGCCATTTGCAAATGTTGTCATTGGATTGTGCCCTGATTCTGTCCAAGTGAAGTGCTGAAAGTATTCTGAAGATAAATCGTTTCCATTGTCCCAAAAGATGTTAAAATGGCTAGTATACACTAACTGAAATTACTGTATTTCTAGGGAAGCAAAGGAGAGCGGGGTTACCCTGGAATACCTGGGGACAAAGGCGATGAGGTAAGAGATTCTACTCTGATAAACAGTCAGGTTGCTTCTCCTCACTCAACAGAGGAAAGACACTGACTTTTCAATAATGCATATTTAGTACTAAAACCATAAAAACAAAGATTAATCAGGGTGTAGTGGTGCACGTCTTTTCTCCCAGCACTCAGGAGGCTGAGGCAGGCAGATCTCTGTAAGATGTAGGCCAGCCTGGTCTACATGGCAAGTTCCAGGCCAGCTGGGGCTACAGGGAGACCCTGTCTCAAAGAGAAATAAATAAATAAATATATACATAAATAAATAAATAAATAAAATAACAAGATAGAGTAGATGTTTTAAATAAATCATTTTAAGTAACTATATATGTATATTTATCACCACTGGTCCAGGTTTGGATTCAAAACAAATAAGGTACATAGTTAATATATTAGTTATGGGTATTCTGTTTGAGAGTATCAAATAATCATTCTATATCTCACAATAAAAGAGGAAAAAGGATGAGTGAGCTTATTAAAGGAAAACCCAGAGTAGTGAAGAGAATTGAAGGAGTAGGTGAACAAGCACAGGAATAAAAGCATCTTGGAAGTCCAGCTGGGAGCCCAAGAAGGACGGCTGGCCCATGATTCAACTTTAACAACCTTGGTCTGTCTCTGTCTCTGCTCACTTCCAAACGCTTGGGAAAAATAAGCTGTGTGAAGTTTCTGACAGGACTAGTTTAGATCAGCAGCTCAACCCTAGGACCAAAGATGTGATTCTAAGGTGCTTTTGAGCTAATGATGTAATTTCTGACTGTAAGCCACAGTGACGCTCAGGATATCATTCTTACCCTGCATAATTCACATTAACTCTTAGAAAAACCAATTAGAATGATGAATTGCTGTTAGTTTAAACAGTTTTGATACTAATAGTTCTTAATGAAAGTAAGAAAGCCATCTGGCATATATTAACCTTGATGTTGGTGCAGAAAATTATAACACTATAAAATAAATCTATTTTTCTACTTGGAGTTATATTTCACATTATAAGTCATCATCATTTATTATTGTTTTTATTGATATTCATTGTGCTCTAGAAACCTTTAGGGTTTGACTTGGGATTATTTTTCAAGTTAAAAATTAAAGAATAAATAATATAGCATTTATTTTCATTTATAAATAAAACATTAAGAGCATTTTGTTTTCAAAACAAATAAGAATTAATGAGCTTTTGTTTCCTCAAGTTCCACAGAAGGTTTTACTAAAGTATCAGCACAATAATGAGTTTTAATAGCCAAATAGCTTTTAACTGCCTAGATTCAAGAGGTAGACTTCAGAGGCAATTGAAAAGGTAATAACAAAAAGATCAAGAAATAATTGGAATTGGGGCTTTTTTAAAGTGACTCTGTTAAATTCACTAGAAGTTAATTTTATTGATTTTGCAAGGTATTCTGCTCTCTTGTGAGCTGAAACCCATTGTATTATTCCTCTAGTATTTTAGCATGTTCTTAAGTACACTTTCTGGATTTTTTGACCTAGACGTACACAAAATTTTTGCAGAATACTCATTAGAGTTCAGGAAGTTCTGATCCCTGTTTCTCATCACAATAGTAATATGAATAAACCTGAGCCAACATGTTGACTTAGTTGGGCCTTTTGAAAAGAACAGAACAGCGTGTCCTTTGTCACCCACACAGATCAATAATAGCAAATATAATCTTGTCATCTCTTTGGACTCAGATACTACCCGAAGTTAGAGTTGTTGATTTATTTAATTAAATAAAACTTTAACTGACAATAAATATGTTTCCAACTGCCAATAGACTATCGACTGTACTGTTTTAACACCAACAAACCCACAAATATGTGTTCTTCATTTAGTGGAAAAGTCACAGAGGGACAGCCCATATCTTTTAGACTTTACCATCTTCAATTTAATTTAAAAACATAGAAGACTTGCCCGTTAGTTGTCTTAGAAAGGTGACATCCTTCAAGTTGTTCACAGATGTTGTTGTATAGCTCACAGCAGGAATTTGTAAGATACTAATAGAGCACAGACCCACCTTTCCTAGCCAGAGGAAGTTCTTCCTTGGAATGCAAATCTTTCTACAATATTTCATGATAATAATTGACAAACGAGACATGAAAAATATCATCAGCCTTTAAGTATAGCAACAGAAAAAAATGAATATTCTTTATAGCAATGAATAGTCTTTGTAGGACTTGCAAAATCAAAAACTCCAAGCAAGTAAATAATTGGGCTATAATGATCACTGAACACAATAAATTTTAATTTGCATTTTAGTTTGGCACTGCATGCTAAACTGACTATCTTAGTCTTGAATATCTATTTGTCTTCTTTAATGACCATCTTGACTTCTAAAATTGTCTTATTGCCCTTTATGCCTCTGTAGCAGCTTTCACTCACTTCAGAATTTCAGATTGTTCAGGGAAGGACTGCTGAGAACTACTTTTTTATTTATGTACTGAGGTTTACTTTAAAGTTTAATGTGGTCAACAAAGGTTAATGAATCCCAAGATTATCAAGTAGACTACCTCACAATTCACTCCGCATCTCTAGACTAACCCAGAATTGAGACAGAAAGTATCAAAATGGGAATATATATGTATATGAATATCTTGCACATGTACATGTAGAGAGAATTATGGAAATGTAGGTGTTTTGAGATAAGAAAATTTATGGTGTAATATCTGTAAGCTGAAATCATTGAAAAGTGACTTTCCCAATGGAAAAATTTCCTTTCCACTTATAAAATTATAAACTCATTTATAAACTGAGAAAGGTGGAAAAATTAAAAGAGCTAGTCCATCACACTGATGTGACTGAGCCACACCTGCACTTGTGCACACATACAGTGTGCCAATGAGATCAGTATCATCTTGAAGGAAGACTGTCTACATTGTTTAACACAAGTACACACAAGATTTTGTCCAAGATTAATTGCACTTGGCATTCCAGCAATAAGCCTGAAGTAACAAGTGATCTCATGTGGCATTGAAAAGACAGACAGACTAACTGAGCTTGGTCCTTAATCCCACTGATGCAGAGAACCTCAATCCAGATCAGCCCTATAGAAATCTCATAAAGAAAGATGTAGTCATTTTACCACAGTCATTTCACCTAATATTTATAACATGTATAAAAATTAATCTTTTGTAACAGCAGAAGGAGTTCTATTACAAGTAACAATGTTAGGGCAACTGAAAAATAATAATTTATTCAATAAAAGAAAGTAAACTTTGGAAGAAAAGGACCAATCTAAAACTTGGGACTTGAATTTTTGTCTCTTTGATTGGTTCATATTTATGCTGCTGTGACTGTTAAACAAGTGTATAGAACTTGATGTATCTCATGTTTATCTGAAGCAACAAAAATGTATTCAAATTTTCCTATAATTATAAAAATGATCGAAGCCTATTATAGAAATATTGAGGAATAAACAAAAATAATAAAAACCTAAATGTTTTCTCTATTCCAACTACACGGAGTAAAAGCAACATTATGGTTGTCTACAATCCCTCTTCCACAAATCTAAACCCTCAAATCTCTGAAAATCCTGGAAAATTACCACAGTTTGGCAGTAAGTTCCCCTGGCAGAAAAAATCTGACCCTAGCTCACACCAATCTGGTCTATTTTTCCTACGCTATCAGAATATCACATTTTACTACAAGAGTGTTTATGTGTTTATTAGAAGGTAATGTTGCAGGCACCACTAGGAGCTCTTTACAATATGCAGAAGGTCTGTTGTTGCCTTTCCAAAGGAAAAAAACTTGAAATTTCAGAATTCTGAAACACACCTGATGGTAAATTTTCCAGATAAAAATTATCTACTCGCCATAATTAAGTAATAAAAATATTCATCACGCCCATATTTTAGGAAATGCATTTATAATTCTTTAAAATTTTAGCCTCTGTGCTTTATAACATTTTGTGACTTCTACTTTTCCATGCCATCCAACAGTTTTCTAAACTATGACTTAATAGTCATAAAAATTTTCACTTTATGAATTTTTTTGAGGCAAGGTCTCCCTATAGCTCCAGATGGCCTAGAACTCTCTATGTAGACCAAACTGGCCTTGATCTCACAACTCCATCTGCCTCTCCTTCTGAGTTCTGGGATTAAAGTCATGTGTCACTACACCCAGCTAACTTTATGGATTATATTTGATTTAATCAACTAATACTCTATATTGGTATAACTGGTAAAGAAACAAATTATAAAAGTTACCAGTTAATCTTGCAAACTTCTTCCCATACATAAATAAATGTACCAGATTTTAAAACCTGCCAAGTGTATTATTATTATCCTAACAATCCAAGTAAGGAAAGAGTGGGAAATACCTTAA
>NW_008358101.1:6103589-6129479 GCF_000622305.1 Nannospalax galili
GAGTGGGAAATACCTTAATTTCAATACATAACATAAAAGCATCAGAGACTAATTTCTTCTTCAAATGAACTGAACATCTAAACTAAATATATCATAAAACATTCTATTTTACCACTCAGTAGCTGAATGAAGCTTTGGTATGATCATATATTTCTCCTATGGCATTATACAGACCTGAAGTTTGAATTTCTATACTTCAGCAGTACAGAATTCTCAGTGATGCTTCTGCTCATAGAGTAACTATGTAAGATCAGGAATGCTCTACATATCACCAGATTCAGTTATGTTTGGTGCTGACTCCATGTTTTGGCCATTTAGCTCATCATTCTTACTCTGAAAGTCGACCTGTGTACATGACATACATCATGTTTTTTGGTTAGCTAAATTCTATGATTAATTTTCAGTAGTAAAATAGTTTGTTCCCTACAATAAATTTTATGGTAGAAACTATTTCTTTTCTAGGGTCTTCAAGGAGGTCCGGGAATCTCAGGAGCTCCAGGCCCGACTGGACCCCCTGTAAGTATTCACTTAGATGCTCAACCTCACAGCTGGGACAATTCAAGGTGCATTAAGATCCATGTCTTGGGGCTGGAGAGATGGCCCAGAGGTTAAGAACACTGGTTGTTCTTGCAGAAGACCCAGGTTTGGATCCCAGCACCCACATGGCAGCTAACAACTGTCTGTAACTCCAGTCCCAGGGGATCCAACAGCCTCTTCTGACCTCTGCGGGCATTGCACGACACAGGTGCACTTACCTACATACAGGCAATACATGCATACACATAAAATAAAAATAATAAATAATTTTTTTTAAATCCATGTCTTGTTCTCTGCTTCTGTGTAGATCATCCAGTCTAGGAAGGTAGCCTCACCCAACACCTCCGACTTTCATCTAGGATTAGTTAAGCCTGATCAGTGTCCTGGAGAACTGTCAGAATTTACCAAACCACAGTCTTTTCTTAATCTACTGCTCTATGGCAATAGAATTAGATGTACATAAACATTCTCCTTTTAGTTACAAATTTTGTTACTAACCTTACAAGAGATATTCAAATGGCAACACAAGCTGAGAATTTTCTAAAGAAAAAGGATGAGCCAATTATGATCAGATATAATTTGTTATATTTCTATATGAGAACTTAAAAACTCTGTTTTAGTCAAGGCTTTGCTGCACCTCAAACACAGCAAGGTGGCCTTTGGGTTATCTTGTTTTCCTGGAAGAGAATCTATTTTCTTGTCCAACCTGCCAAACCCAATTGCTTATTTAGAGTTTAATTCTAAGCAATCCTAAAGTTCAATTGCCAGATAAAACACAGGATACACAATTGCACTTAAGTTTCAGATAAACAAATAATGTCTGTATAAGTTTGTCCCAAATAATACATTTTCACTTGTGAAATCTAACCACTCCATTCAATTGATGTCTGAACATCTCTATCCCCCTTCTTAAAGTTCCTATACAAGTAAAATTTTCTATCACTCAAGTAGGAATGTAACGATTCCATAATGTTTTGAGTCATGGGTTTAATATAATAAAAAGTTTATCCTTTATGTTCGTACCTCAGTGTGCAGAACAAACCTGACTGTAATTATGCAGTAAAGTTAAAACATGAAAAGAACTATGCATGGAGCCATGAAAATTATTGCTAGCTCTATTCTCAAAGAATTGAAATTAAATTTCATTTTCCGCTGGCAAAATGCAGATCACATAACTCAATATGCACATTGTTAATTCTGCTGAGTCTTTGAGTATTTAAAATGTTGATCACTACCAAAATTATACCTCATTTAGAAAGACATAATGTTATGTAAATTGCCATTTAAACAGCAAGACTAAATTCTTAAAATGTATCAAAACGTTCCAATTAAGGTCATTAAATGTGGTTGACCAAGGTGAAAAAGGGACCACAAATATAAATTTTACTCTTCCAAGGGCTTATCAGCAGGATACAGCTGCTATATCAACCTGAAGAAATATAAGCTCATAGAACTGATTTAATTAGGATTAAATGACCTTTGAAACACGTAAGTTTTAGCAACCACCTTCCAATACCTTTTGCCCATTTAGTTGTTGCCTCTTTAACAAACTTGGTTTTCTGTTTCACAGGGATTAATGGGAAGAACTGGACACCCAGGTCCAACCGGAGCAAAAGGTGACAAGGTACAGACAAAAACGGGGCTTGGTCTAGGGACAGGATTTGACCATTTACTGGGGGAACAAATTATAGCCTACAAGAATGATGTCAGGAAGTGGCTGTTCATGGACTTGGAAAGATGTTAGTGTAAACATTGTTTTGAACACAGGATATGTGTTCAGAGGAAAGACTAGAATATTAGTGTCATATAGCAAAGGTCCAAACTACATTCAATATCCATCTGCGCAGAAGGGTGGATGGGCAGAGCTGCCTAAAGAGATGCAGTAAGCTAGTTTGTATCAGGAAGATGCAGCTATAGCTGCATGCAGTCTCAGTTTATTTAAGCTTTTATAACAAAATGTTATAAATTGGCTCATAAGCAGCATCTATCTCTCACTAGTCCAGAGCCTGAAAGGTCCCCAACCAAAGGGCTGGCATTTTCAGTGGTTGGTGGGGCCTGCTTTCTTGTTCACAGATGGCAACTTATAAACATGTTCGCATGTATTTCAAAGGAAGCTAAGCTCTCTTGGGCTTCTTTGATCGTCTCCCAAAGGCCACACTTCTAATGCATCACCCTTCAAGTTAGGATTCACCCTGTAAATTTTGGGATGGAAGGCATAAACATGCTGATAACAATGAGTTCCCTGACTCCAGATGCCTTGCTGACCATCAGGACAAGGAACAATAATGGAAGGGCTTGTGAGACAGTCTGGAAATGCTTTTCTTGGAAGTTCACAGTGAGAACTCACTAGGAAACATGCTTTCTGGGAAGAAGAGTCTATTAGTATTTTTCTCATTGCTCTGAGAAAACATCTTAAGGAAGGGTTTATTTGAGCTCACAGTTCAAGGATGCAGTCCATCACAGTGGGAAGTCATGGTGGCAGGATCTTGAGGCCACATTGTAACTGCAGTCAAGAAGCAGAGAGAGATGAACACTGGATCTCTGCCCACTTATTCAAATGGAACTCCAGCCCATGTGATGATGATACCCCTACTTCCCTGTTCTGTTAAACTTTTCTGGAAGAACCGTCGCCAGAGTTCTCTCTGGGTGTCTTGCGCTATCAGGAAAACCATATAACATATCTTTATGTGCATTTATTATTATCGTTGGGGAGTGACTTACAAAGAAACAAGCACCCAGTGCCTAGCTCCGTGCCTCTCAGCTCTGTGCCACAAAGCTCTGTGCTGCGGCTCAGAGCCCGCCGTATCAGATCACTCCTGTGGCACACCCATAGTCAGCACTAGCTTTCACCCACACCTCAGGGGTCAGCAGTCTCGCCCCAGGTCCATAAATGTCAGGCCATTCTGTTCTTGAGTACCCCTGGCTACTGCGCTTTCCTCACACCGCATACTCCTGGTGGCTCGCAGCTCCAGTCCCCAGATGGCACCACAAGCCCCTTCTTTCGTGGCTAACTCTCCACAGTCAATTCTCCACAGTAGGCCCTGTTCCTTGGAGGAACCAGAACCTCTGAGGAATACAAACCCTCACACACCAAGAGGTGTGTTTCCATGGTGATTCTAAATTTCAGCAAACTGACAGTGAAGATTAACAGTGACATTTGGACAAATGTGGTAGTGTGGTTGGAAGAGAGGACCAGCTGCAGAGGAATATCAGGCAGGAAGGCTGAACTGGCTTTCCTGGTTTCAGATCTAAAGTGGCATTAGAGTGTTAGTCTAGGCACAGGCAACAAATAGGTGAAATAATCAAAACTATTCAGATTAGGGAAATAAGAATTACGGGGCCACATGAACTTAAGTATCTTCCATCCACTTGTCAGGATACCAGTTCCCTGAAAAATGGAACATGATGACATCAAGGAGCAAAACACCCAACATTTAAAGGAAACAATATGCTTATTCTAGAGAGCCTCAATACTTTTTTATGTTAATACCCCAAGAATCTTGCCCAGCACCACCAGCCTTTTTTTCTCTGTTCTCTATGAAAATTATTCATTCCTAGACTGGCCTTTGAAGTTAATGGAAATTCCACACTGAGATGAGCTTGGGGGCATGACTGAGAATGAAAATATGACTTTTAATTGCCAGGAGAAAAAAAGAAGTCTTTTCAATAGGCACATACTGTTTGTTGACTCATGAGAACTATGACATAATTCTATGAAGGTCTTTGCCAGCAGTCAGCATAACAGAGCATGTCTTGAGGAAATAGCCACCATCAAAGCAGTTTGAGAAAAGATACAACACACATTAGCTCAGTGTCACACATTCTCTGGCAATACATCGCATGAGAAACTTTACAGATGGTTTTTTATTAACAAATATATTATTTTATGATGCTTTCTTTCGTTGACAAAAAATGGATGAATATTGAAAAAAATCTGCAAGCAAATTTTGGAAATGGACTAACGTCCTTCAAAATTCTTGGACATTGTATTTTAGTCCCTCTGGATGCTTTTTCAATTAATCATGTGTTTCCTTTCTATGAAATAATAGGACTTAAAAGATTTTAGGAAGACACTATCCTAAAAGCAATGCACAGTTATAGGAACAACTGTCCAAAAAGCAAAGGAATTGCAATGATTGCTTATTGTGGGTCGATAAGTATTCTATACTTTGTAAAAGTCATTTTTTGAGTTTCAATTTGAATCCATTTTTCAAATTTTCAGTTTTTACTTTGCTTCTCCTGTAAGTGGAAACCTAAGGCTATTTAAATTGTACATACCACAGTCACTTCTATTCAGCAAGACACCTGTCACTTAGTTGTGGAGTTTTATATTAACAGACAGACATGACATAGGTTGTGATTTCCTGTCTTGGTCAAATTTATAGACTTCTTTCTGTTTATAAAGACATGAAGATGGTGGAGGTGAGACTAGAAGTGAAGGCTAATCCAGACAGCCACAGTCACAGAGTCCACCACCTGCACATACCAACTCTGCCCCCCACCCACGTGTAGGACGACAAACCCTCCAACTGCACTCAAAGCCCAGAACAGGGTCACCTGCTAGTCTAGCTCCAGTGAAAAATGAGCTTCATTTAGAGTTCACACAGCGAGGATCTAAATGACACTTGCACAGAGGCGTTCACTGTCCTGGGGTAGAAAAAAAATGTATTTTACTGGGTGAAGGAGAAAACTAAGCAGAAGACTGCGAGATGAAAACAAAGTGGCAAGCCATAGTGATTTCAGAAGGTGGCTTTTGGAGCAAGCACAATCTGGTTCATAATCTTGGGTTTAAAAGTCCATGCCATTGATTTTGACCCCTGTATCTCTTTGTAGGGCAGCGAGGGACCCCCTGGGAAACCTGGACCTCCTGGACCACCTGTGAGTAAGGTTGAGCACTTAACATCCATGTCCTTCAGGTTTTTATCACTCACAAGTCAGATCTGCGTTTTGTGTGTGTGTGTGTGTGTGTGTGTGTGTGTGTGTGTGTGTGTGTGTGTAAATGACAGGCAATGCAGCATTAGAATAATCAGCTTAGCCACAACCTGCAGTGCTCAGATTTGTAGACTATGGGCTTTCCTCCCATGGACTCCAGACGCATCATGTATGTCCTGACACTCTGTTTCCTGATTTGACCGCCATAAACCTTTAGAGAAAATAAAAGGGCTTTAAAAGGAGATCTTTTCTGGCAGTGCAGTTTGGTTTTTTAAATGCTGTGTGTTCAATCCCATAAATGTTGTCTGATGCATGAAGAAATTCTATTATATACCACTAAGTGTGCAAAATGCACAAGAGTAGTGATGTTTGCCCTGGTCATCTAGACAGATGAGCACTCAGGGAGGCTCTGGAGAGCAGAGGTGCCTCTCTCTGTGGCAAGTCTGCCCTCATGTGGGGCCATGCTGGAATCACAGCTGAGCCAAGATCCAGATTCATTGTTATTTTCTACACTACCACTCGAGAATTTAAACTTACTAGAGAAGGGCAATATCTAACAGTGGCTTTCAGAAAAAAAAACAAGATATGTTATTAGTCTGTGTTCAGTTACTGGTTTGCACATAAATTAGGTGCTTGTCTCTCTGTTTTCTTAAACCTGTTCATCTGTTTCTACCTTCCTTGACAAAGAAACAAGACAGAAAATTCGTCGAGTTCAGATTTTAAAATCTGCTCCTGTCCCCAGTGAAAAACAGCAAATATATCGTGAGATCAATAGAGGGACCTATGGTTTTATTGTGGGATTAAGAAATCTTCCTCTTCTGTCTGAATTCTTCTAAATCATTCATTTTTCAAGGCAGATTATGTATCTTCTCTGGGAACTTTCTCAGAAGTGTCTTACATCTTTTGGGGTTGTATAACATACTAAAAAGAGCACATATCTAGTTATGAATGAAGAAATGATAAAAGAATAAGCAGACGGAGCATTTTCTTCCATCACTCTTTTGAAGGTGCAGGCAAATTGTATTAGCTGAGCACCTCTGCCCCCACTATCCCAAGACAATAATGTAACAATAGCTTCTTTAATTTTGCTGCTGAATGTGGAAAAATGCCCAAAAAGCACACGTTCATTGATACTAAGGATTTTATCCTTTTAAATAATTCAAATAGTTTCCACACTAAAAGTTTCATATGGGGTTTGTCCTAAATGCTAAATGTGTAATATTTCCAGATTGCAGATTGTGTTCTCCTTAAGTGTTGCTTACTAAGGGACTTGATATTTCCATATGAAGTTGTTTTTGGTTTTTTGTGTCCTTTTTTTTAAAGGAAGTTCTGGTCCCTCATTGTTTTAAAGATGTTTTTGTAGAAACATCCACACAAGCTTATGAATGAAGTCATCCTACCATTTACCTCAATTTTCTATTTGGTATGAAGAGACTTGGAAAAACATCACTTTGCAGTAGCCAAATTGTTCCCTATTCACATCTTCATCAGCACTACCACATGATAACCTGCAGGTTAGCAGGCTGTAAACAGAGTAAATGGGCTATTCAGAAACTGAATTTTAATGAGCAAATAATATTTTTCCTCTGAATGCATTAGTGTCTCATCTGCTAAACCTGCACATTATTCAAACCCCAAGTGAAAGCATCCATGTACTCCAGCTCTACCTTGCAATCCCTTTTATTTCTCTCCTATGCTCTTTTGAAGATGCTACAAATGGAAACATTTTGGTATTTAGCTTACAGTATTAAAGTCACTTTTAAAAATAGAATAGAAAAAAAACTTTTTAATGTAAAAAGAGTAGGAAGAATATCATTCAGTAAAATGATTGACGTTCAGGACTAATAAGTACTACAGTCATTTTGCATCTCGTTTCTTTCCTAAGGGCATCCCGTTTAATGAAGGCAGTGGCATGAGCAGTCTATATAAAATCCAGGTATTTCCATTTGTAATTATTGAAAGTCATTTTCCAGTTGCAGGTTTCTATAAATTCATCTCATGTTTTGTTTTTTTTTTCTTCTTCTTCTTCTTTTGAAGGGAGGAGTGAGCGTTCCCAGTTATCCAGGGCCACCTGGTCCCCCAGTGAGTAAAGCTGTTTATCTTTAAATGTGCTTAGCTGGAACACCATAATGCTAGAAAGAGAAAAAACACTCAAGTTCATTGAAAAATGCATGTCACAAATATAACCAAATTTTACAGCAATAGAAAATAAGTGAAACTAACTATAATAAAATAGGGAAAATGCACAATGCTATAAAAATGGGAAATGTTTCACATACCAGTGTCACAATTTTTTCAGTGTTAACCTAAGAATTAAATCAATGTCCAAATAACCATGTTCATGGGAGTTGTACCAAATCATGTTTCTTTAGATTTATTTTTGATGATGTGTACATGTGTATGTCTGCATGTGGGTATGTGCATGTGAGTGTAGCGCCTGCAGACGCAGAACAGGGCATCGAATCCCTTAGAACTAGAATACAGGCTTTCAGACCTGGGTGCTGAGTACCTGAACTCTAGTCCTTTGGAAGAGCAAAATGCACTCTTAACCACTGAGCCATCTTTCCACTACCCAAATTACATGCCTCAATCTTATACAAAACCCAAACTGTAGCAAAAGCAAAACATTTGTCCTCCTTATATCTATTTAAGGGAAATTCTTCCAATTCTGTAATTTTGCTTTATTCACTGTTTTTAAACAACTCTCTGTATTTTTCTTCCAGGGCCCAAAAGGAGATCCTGGTCCAGCGGTATGTATTTTCACATGGTTTGTGTTACTTAGAAAATAGGTTTTTGTTAAGATGGCCTGCCTTCTTAGGTATATATCAGTTAAGGTGTCAGAGGCAAGTGTGCAAGTAAAGAAACACCAGTAATGTGTTATTTTTAAAGATGCATTAGTACTGATGCGGTCCATGCCCCTAAGGATCAACTCTTTCCATCAGTGGGTTTTAAAAATCATCCTGTGGTGTAGGAAGGCACATATGAAGCTCTTGATAAATGGAACACTTCCTTCTAATAGCCTTCTTTTGATGACTGATTCAATTTTAAGTAGCTTGTGAAAAAGAAATACTTAGGGGGAGAAATTCCTTAATATGTCTGACATCTCACCAACAAAAAAAAAAGGGGAAAGGACTGTTTATTTGCTTTGCATGTCTTGGGCAATTATTCTGCAGGGAATGCAGACTGTCATAACCTGCTTATTGAGTGGAATATATCAGGATGTTAACACTCAGCAAGGAAGGAGAGCGTGTCCTCCAGCCGCCCAAAGGATGATAATTGTTCTCAGCATCTTTCTCAACCATGGAGCCTTGCTGCAAAAGTTCTGCCAAATTCAATTAGATTCCCTTTAACCCCTGGCATTTTTCCCCTGTCATGTTCTTTTCAAGCTTCTAGTCCATCCTCCAGTTCCATTTGTACATCCTTTTAACCTGAGTAGAGAACTGAAACTCAAAAGGCTCGTAACACTGACATAGGCTTTTTTTTCACATAGGCTATGAGAAAAAAATTTCAAGTCCTTTTATTATAATACAAGTTGGTAAAATTGTATGAATAACTGTTAAACCAGAAAAGAAACCATGAAACGTAACTTTTTTATATCTAAATATATTTTCAAAAGATTTATTAAAGAGGTTATCTTTGTTACTGGGTGGTATATATTAACAGTCAAAGTCTTTAACCTAAAGTCATTATTTCAACTCTAGTACTAGATTCTGAAATCTAAGTAAGTTATATATATTTCCTTTGTTTTATAATTGATAGCACCCTTTGTAACTTTTTAAGCTAATATACATATTTCTGTCATTTAGAACTATATTGCTTGTTTTTAAAATATTTTGGTTTTTTAAATTTTTTTTAATTACGTGTGTGTGTGTGTGTGTGTGTGTGTGTGTGTGTGTGTGTGTGTGTACAATGTGGCAGGTGCCTATGGAGGCCAGAAGAAGGTATCCAAGCCCCTGGAGCTCTAGGAGCTATTGTGAGCCACCTGATATTGGTGCTGGGAACTAAACTCTGGTCCTCTACAAGAGTTAAACATGCTGTTAACCACTGAGCCATCTCTGCAGCCCCCTACATTGCTCAATATTATTTCAATTTTCTTTCATCATGTTGATAAAAACTCCCTGGTAGTTCTCTTTCATATGCTGGAAGAACAGCCCCTCTGAGTCACATAAGTGCATCTAGACATCTCACTGACTTTTCTAGAACATTCTTTCAAGCTCTTATGTTAAAAAAATTGCATATAGGTGAGAACATTTTAAAAATATTATACTAAGTGGCAAATTACAATTCACTGGCACTGTAAAATGGCTAGCAACAAAAGTGAAGATACGCTTGAATAAAATTTGAAAAATAAGGCCCCATATTTCTTAGTTGCAAGAGAGAAAAGAATAAAACCTAATTGCAGGGTATTCTCTGCTTTTAAAGTTGTGAATTATGAGAGAAACAAAAACAAAACAAAATAGGGAATCATGAAATTAAATGTTGTATAAACATTCAGGCTTATCTGGGGGAGAAAACATGACATTCCTTTGGGTCCTATATCAACACCCACATGCAATTCCAATCATCTCCCACCTTTTCCCCTGAATGGAAAACAATACTCCATGACATAGAAATAGCCAGAGGAGAATTGTGTGTTACAGAGCACAAAGTTGAACAGCCATCGTGGGGTGGGTAGGGAAGTGCACTCCCCCAGAATCCTTCAGGTTCAGTGACATGTTAAGTCAGCTTTGTGTCACTGTGACAGAATACTTGAGAGAAACAATTTAGAAGGAGTAAATCGCTTTGATTAGCAGTTTTAGGGGTTTCAGTCCATACTCAGCTGTTCTATTGCTTTGGGGCTTGTGGTGAGGCAGGATATCAAGTCAGAGAGACTTCATGAAACAAAGTTGCTCATCTCATGGCGACAGGAAGCAAAGAGGGAGCTTTCTTTTAAACAAAGCTCCCCCGGTCAAGCCATTAAGGTATAAATCTATAATGCGTTCCCTGATATGGCCCCATTCCTGAATGCTGCCACATTGGAGACCAAACCTTGAACCCTTGACTTGCAGGGGGACATTAACATTCAAGACTCAACACGTGGCAATAATAGATCTGCTGAATAAACTTTTATAGGGAAAAAATTACCTTTAATTGAATTTTCTATCTTCTGAAACAATTTCTTTCTTGGCATTCAATATATATGATTTTTAACTAAATATTTAATTACTCTTTGTTCTCAAGAAAATTCCATTGATTGATTCATTGATTGATTGAATACTTCTCCTATCCTACAGAAGGACTATTGAAAGTGTCAATAAAGAATCAGAATGTATCCTATTTGTTAGTAACTCAAAGCCTCCTTCACACAAACTTATACGGAATAGAATCTGAACATTCTTTTATTTTTTAATTATGATTGACCTATTAAATATTAGTGCATATTTAAAAAGATTTCTGAAGCATAAAAAGTACCAAGTCATATGCTTGCTTGTTAAGTGGTCTGAAATAAAATAATAATAGATGTTAGAGCCTTAGTAACGTTCTTGAAGCAGATTAATATCATGTGTCCAAAAAATACTTATAGAGAACACAATTTGAAAGCTCACTTTTCTATATGATTTTATTTAAAGCATCTAGTGACCTAAGAAAATATTTTCAGTTAACAGTAATTCATTCACAAGAAATTATCGAGTAACTCCCCACTTTAACCCTTTCTTTGGTGAAAAACCATGTTTATCTGTTCAAATCATAGCTTCTTTTCTACATAGTTTTTTCCAAATGTGTTCCTTGAAGACCTACAGTCTTGGACCATGCAATAGAATATGTAAAGTTTTTTAATGCTTATCTATCCCTTTTTAATACCTATCACCTTTTTTAAAAAATTATTATTTTATGTGTATGAACATATTGCCTGCATTTGTGTAAGTGCACCCGTGTTGTGCAATGCCCAGGGAGGTCAGAAGTGTCAGATTCCCCTGGAACTGGAGTTACAGATGGTTTTTAGCTGCCATGTGGGTGCTGGGACTCAAACCTGGGTCCTCTGCAAGAGTAGTCAGTGTTCTTAACCTCTGAGCCATCTCTCCGGGCCAGTGCCTACCACCTTGAACGGTGACTTTGAATTATTGAGGATGCTGCTCCTAAGGAGATCCTCCTAAGCATTTACAATGCATGTGAAGGATGCCATGTTCCGCTTTGAGAGTCCCATCTTCATCCAAAGAGTTAAGAGTTAAATCTCATCATCTGGTACAGCTAGCTGCCCCAGGTGTCTCACAAATTGGCAAACTTTATTAAAGTCCGGCTTTTCATTCTAATTCTTCCTGAAATTGGAGTTATTAATGTACTAAGAGGAATTCATCCTAATTAGATTCTTAATCAGAATAAAAATAATTAATCAGAGAGTATACTTATACCTCTTTGGAGACTAGTTTTTATTCCCAAACTATTTTCATATACCAAATGCTTGAAAATAGAGGATACATTTGCTTGCTAAATTACAAATCTGTGTTGAATGGGATTTTAGGAAAAATACCTTTACTTTTAAAACTAATTCTTATAAACCTTTTGATCACTGCTGTTGCATTTTTTATTTTCCTATTTTATAGGGCGAGCCTGGTGCAATGGGATTGCCAGGTCTAGAAGGATTTCCTGGTGTAAAGGTAAGCACAGCAGTTAGAAATATGTTTATTCAATATTCAAAAATGTGTTAAGTACATGCTATTGTGCCAGGAACCGCTTGAGGGAACTAAACAAATGGGCATCTGTTCTTATGGGACTTACCTTCTACAGAGGGAATACAGAAACTAAACAAGTAAGCATAATAAGAAAAAATAATCCATGTTATGGGTAAATACTACAGAAATAAAGAGGCAGTAGAACAGGTTAAAGAGTAACAGGAATGCTCCTGGGCAGGGTGGTTCTTGAGGCAAGAGTCAAGTAATGACTTGAAGGAGGTGAAGGAGAGTTACCCAAATCTCTCAAGGTGAAGAAAGAATGTCCAGGTGGAGGAAACAGCCTTGAGACAGGAGATATCCTACCACCTCCAGGGAGAACAGGTGAGTGAATAGTGAATGGAGAAGTTTTAGATATGAGGTCTGAGAAGCAGGGGAGAGAAATGGCCTCAACACAGAGAGAAGTACTGCTCAAAGAATGACCATTGGAGGTGCACTGTTGTCTGCAGATTCTTAGTTATGTGTTTGGTGAAAGGGAAATAAGAGACTGAGATAAGCTTCTAAGCCCTGTAGTTTGATGAGAATTGTCTAGCGAGCTTGTGACTAGTAGACTGATCATGGCTAAGTGAGGTATTATAAAATAAGTAAACTCCTGCTTCAAAGCAGGGAGTTGGATAAGCACCAACAAAAGCTCATAAGCTATTGTTAAAGACTTCACCTTTGATGCTGAGTTGAAACACAGTCACTGGTGGTTTCTGAACAGAATGAAGACAGAGCTTGCAGTTGAAGCAAAGTGAAGCAAAAAAAGCCAGCTGGAAGACTATTACTCAGCCTTCCATCACTATAACAAATACCTATAAAAAAGGGAACACGGTTATTTCAGCTTACAGTTTGAGAGGTTTCAGTCTATCAGCTGGCCCTTTGCTTTGGGGAGCTTTGGTGGGGAAGTATGGCAGAGGCATATGGTGCAAGGAAGTCAAGAAAGAGAAGAAAGAAGGGTCTAGGATTCCAATACCCCTCAAGGTCACACCTGCAATGGCCTGGCTTCCTTCCATGAGGTGTCACCTACTAAAGTTCCTGCCATCTTTCAATAGCACCATAGACTGGTGACTAAGCCTTCAACACATGGGACTTTGGGAGACACTTAAAATACAAACTACAGCCCAGACCATTCCAGTATTTAAGTGGGAATAATGTTGGCTCAAAATCCTCCACAGGCATTGAACGACATGGGTGCACTTACCTACATGCAGGCAGTACACGCATACACATAAAATAAAAATAATAAATAAAATATTTTTAAAAGAAAAAAAGAAATAAAGAGGCATCAAGAAAGGTTCCAAGCTTCATGACTGAGCTACTGGCATGATGGGTGGTCATGAACTGAAATGAGGAAGACTAAGCTGAGTCTACATGGAGGAGTGGGATTTGCCAGGTGTTTAATTTTGTAGGAGAGCTCATTTGGAGATAGTTACTAGTCAACAAGGTGGAGGTAAGGCATAAGCAATGGGACGCAGAAATAGGCAGCTCATAGGCTGGAGAGATGGCTCAGCAGTTAAGAGAACTGGCTGCTCCTGCAGAGGACCTGGGATCGATGCCCAGCACATACATGGTGGCCAACAACCTCCCATAACTCCAGTTCCAGTTCCGAGGGATCTGATGCCCTCTTCTCTGCATGACATGGGTACACGTATGTAAATACATGCAGGCAATACACTCACACACAAAAATAAAGATAATAATAATTTTTTAAAACAGAAATATGCAGAAGAGATCTTAGTGGAGATATAAATCTGACTGTTTTATGCACATAAATGTACCTTGAAGCCAGGAGACAGGACAAGATGACAAAGAGAAAATGACAGTTCTAAAAAGAGAAAGAGATCAAGGACTAAACCCTGAAGCTCTCCTACATTAGGAGATCAAGAAGAAAAGGAGGAACAAAAAGAGAGTCTAATGGTAGGGGAGTATGTTCTGGAAGCCAAAGGAAAATGATAAGTTAAGGAGAAGAAAAGGATTTCCCATGTCAGACACTGCAGACAGGCCAAGTAGGGGGTGAGGTCAAGTGGGATGTCCAAGTATTGACTATTGGATTTTTAGGGATACACTAGTCCTTGGATGACCTTGAACAAATAAATCACTGTTTCACTAAATTGGTAGAAGCAATTGCTGGAGTTGAATGGATTTAAGGGAGAATGAGGAAAAAGTCAAAATACAGTATAAATTATGCAAAAGGAGTTTTGCTGAAGAGGAAAGAAATGAACTAGAGGATTCTAGAGGAAGCCAGTCAGGGTTTTTGTTTGATTTTATTTGATTTGGTTTGGCTTCTTGAGATATGACCTCACTTTGTGGCCCTGACTGGCCTGGAACTTACTATATAGACTAGAACAGCCTTGAATTCTAGAGAAACACCTGCCTCTGCCTTCTGAGTGCTGGAATTAAAGGTGTGCACTGCCACACCTGGCTCATGATCAGATTTAAGAGCATAGAAATATCAAATTGCTTGTATGCTGATGGAAAGATCCGGTAGGAATGACATTATGGGGTACTGATGGAGAGGAGTTGCTGCAATTCTGTCTTTAAGTAGCTAAAAGAGATGTCCATAAATTGAGATCTTAAACAGGTGTGAAAGTATACAAGATGTTGACATGTAGGAGGACTCCAAAAGGGTCTAAAAGCTGTTCTCTAATTACTTACATCTTCTCAGAGGTGGAATAAGCAATATTACTATCTGGGAATGAGTAAGAAAGAGAGGTTGGAGATTTAAGAAGAAGGGCCTCTTAGTAGAAAGAAAGTTCAGGAGTCAAAAAAGGGTCATAGCTTGGCAACCCACAGGGCACCATTGAGATTTATGGTCATTAAGTGAAGTCAGATCAGTCATTTCAATCATGTATGAGTTTCTTCAGCCAATTACACACTTCCAGGTGAAGATATAGTGCAGTAGAGGAATGGTTTTGAATAGTGCTCTGGTTTTGCCCATGAGTGAGTACTTAAATGCAAATACAGAGGAAAGAAGTTAGTGGTGCACACCAGGCAGGAATGAAAACAAATGATGATGGAATTTTAACCAGGCACAAAAGAAACAGGCTACGCAGAGATTGAAGTGTAATGAAAACTTTGAGCCTTCAGTGGATTGGAGGACTTGGGATCCAGGTACCAAAGGAATGAGTTATGATGGAATATAGTGGTCAAAAGTTGGAACATGAAACTAAGACTCTGGAGAGGTTGTGGATATTTTTACAGCTACATCTCAGGTGTAACTATGAGACTATGAGGCAAGATGATTAGGGGACAGAGATTCAGGAAAATGAGGGTCCTCCTCAACATTGGAGGTCTCTTAACATTAATATTTATCAGATATATAAATGTTTCCACTGATTGAAAACTTATAGTATATTCAAGATGAAAACATATGAGAATTTCCTGTTCATACCCTTTTCCAATCTTTCTTTTTCTTCTTTAAATTTTAAATTTTATTTTTATTTTACATGTATGACTGTTTTTCCTGCATACGTATAAGTGCACCCATGCTTGCAATGCCTACAGAGGCCAGAAGAGGACATTGGATCCCCTGAAACTGGAGTTAGAGATGGTTGTTAGTTGCCGTGTGGGTGCTGGGAACTGAATCCGGGTCCTTTGCAAGAGCAGCCAGTGCTGTTATCCACCGAGACATCTCTCCAGCCCCCCCATTTTTCTTTTTAAATTTTAATTGACAATAATTTTGCAGTAAACAATGATGTTTCTGTATCAGAGTTATTTTATCATTCCATCACCCCTCCAGCATTGATCATTTTTAATAATGAGAACATTAAAAATCTTCTAGTTATTTAGAAATAAACAATTATCATCAACCATTGTCAGTCTACAGTGCAACAGAACACCACGTGTTTCTATCTCAACTTTGCATTGCCTGACCAATCTCTCCCTGTTCCTCCTTCTCCCTACACTCTGGTCTGATAATCATTGTTAAATTATCCACATTTATGCAATCAAACCTTTCTACATGAGTTCAATCATATATTGTTTATTTTTTATTAGATTTGTTTTAACAAGGGTTTTATATCCTAATGATTTTGTTTTTATCTATATGGTTTTGTTGTTGTTGTTGTTGTTGTTGTTCTTGTTTCAGTCTTTTTGAGACAGGGTCTCCCTGTAGCTCCAGCTGCCTGGAACTCACTCTGTAGACCTGGCTGGCCTCGAACTCACAGAGGATCCGCCTGCCTCTGCCTCCCAAGTGCTGGAATTAAAGGCATGTGCCACCACACCCGGCTATGTTGAAGTTTTTATCCTAATTGGTCTTTGCTTTTCATTTTCAATTTGAATCTTACTATAAATACATTATTGCAGTCAAATCTAAAGCTATTTTTATTTCTTCTTTGGCTTTTATATACACAAGTAACAATGTTTACTTTCATTTTCAACCAAGATCAGATGGTCACTAGTAGATTCTGCTCACTCTTTTATGAACATTCATATTGTTTTATTTTTACATATATATGAGGAACTTACATGAACTATAATATAAAGAAATTATTCAATTATCAGCCCTATTTGTATTACTTCACTTCCTTTACTAAAAATCCTATCATAAATACTGAGATCTATTTCTGAGATTTATTTCATATTTCCTTGACAAACTTATATCAAGCTTATGTCAGTACCCCATCATTTTCAATGATAACTTTATCATGAGCTTAAATATTGGCATTGTTAATATCTATTATTCTTTTAATTTTCCTTACATCCTCTCACTTATTACCTCAAGTTAATGCTAATTTTTTAAATTAAATAGCAGCTATATAACAATTGCATTAAGTTTATAAATTAGCCTGGGCAACAATGACACCTTTATAAGCATCATCTTACGCTCTCTATATTTTCATTTCATCAAGTCTTCTTTTGTGTCCTTAAGTGAAGTTATGAAATTTTTTTAATGTTGGCTCTGTCCAACAAAATTGCCATTTTATTATCCCATATATAACCACAAGCACCTATAGCATTGACAGTTGTATCCAAAATATCACATTCCCTCCTGAAAAGCAACTAAGTTACCTGTTTTTCAGGCCAGTTAAAGAGATCTTCTGATTGGTCAAATGAGAAGAACACAAATCTTTAGCTCTGGATCTTTTTATTCCAACCCTACATTCAGTGAGCTAAGTATAAGGAAAGCTTTTTAGAAGATGTTTGATGTGCTTAATCTTTCAAATCATAGTAATGATTTTTATTATGTATAGAATTTTAAATGTTGACTCATTTTATCTATAAATATATATGGTCACATCCTATCCTAAAAATAGGTCACAGGGATAACATGAATACATTTTTATTAAGACTATTAATCACTTTGTTGGGGTTTTTTTGAGGAAGAAATTATATAATAGGTTGAATTATATGTTCATTTTATTAATTTTCTGCCCCTCTTTCTTCATACCCATTAATATTGATGGAGTTTATTAGGTTCAAATGAAAGTTTGACCAAATCCAAATTATTATTTTAAACAGATTTTATAAGAGTCTATAGATGTTGCTGGATGTGGTGGTGCACGCCTTTAATCCCAGCACTTGGAGGCAGGCATATCTCTGTGAGTTCAAGGCCAGCCTAGTCTACATAGTGAGTTCCAGACCAGCTGGGGCTACTGGGAGACCCTGTCTCAAAAAAGACCCCCCCCAAAAAAAGAGTCTATAGATGTCACTATAAGTAGCCATTTTCATTTTAATCCCAACAGGGAGATCGAGGCCCAGCAGGTCCCCCAGGAGTAGCAGGCATATCGGTGAGTTTGTTCCATCTCATGTTGGTTTCACAGGTAAATGGTTCTCTCCATGAGCAGTCTGTGGCTAGCAATCAAGAGGGGCTCGGTACTCCACAAATGGACTCTCGTGGCAGCAGTGACCTGGAGCCTCCAATTGAAAGCTGAAACTACTGTCCCTCTTCCAATTCAAGATTGTTCTGATCTTTATTTTCACCTTTTTCTTCCTTCTAGTCTTTTTTTATTCTTCCCAAGGGCTTTCCTTTCATAGTGAGACAGGAAATCCAGTTACCCATGACACTGTACATTAGTATGTGTGTACAGCTCTGAAAACTCATCTTTTTATATCTCTATTCCTGTCATATTTCAAGGTTTCTCAATCTTCTAAAGGCTGAGTCCTCATCCCAGGGCATGTACCTCAGACTCCTCATATTAAACTGCAATCTGGCCGGCTTCTCCCTTCACCCAGTGTTATTAGCAGAGCTTTATTGCTGCTAATGTTCCCTCGTAAACTAGCCCTTCCATGCTCTCAGTCATTTTTGTTGCTCTCTGGTGTCAAACGTTTTAATCTCATCAAGGTCTTTCCAAATGAATAGGAAGAGCTCCAGGAAAGGTTGAAATCATTTCTCTGAGCCCTTGGGATAATTCTTATCTTCATTCATGATGCCCTAATTAAAATTTTGTAGCCATGCTTTCTGAATAAGAGGCCATTTATCCTCCTGCCAGGTGCCCCTGCAGGGGATGTCCAGAAGCACATTAAAGGAAAGTCAGTGGAAACTGTGTTTGAGACATAGGGACATGATAAAGAGAAGAAAGGGCCCTGTTTTCAACCTCACCCCACACCTGCCCACACTCAACACCACCCAGCACCACTCTATACCACCCAAAGCCTCCAACTGCCACCCAGCAACATCTACCATCATCCCATCCCCAGAGACATTCAGCACCTCTGCAGAAACACATTTAACTAAGTCAAACAATAAAACCCTAACCATAATCTGTATCCTTTACAGAGAATGGCCTCCTTTACCGATGTTGTCTAGATTTGCATGACAGTAAAGGTGAAAAATGAAAAATATTATTTCTAGCAATCTCTGCAGAATTTTTATAAAAGGAAGGAAGTTTTTTTTTTTGAAAGTAGACATCACACAATCTCACAACCCATCCCCTCACCCCCCTACACACACTATCATTTTGGAACTCTGTTTCTGGAATTGTATTGAGTGCCTTTTCAACCTGTTTCCTTGCATTAGCATCCTGTTCTGCCTCCCCGTGATACAAGAAAGCTCACTGTCCCACTGCGTTCAACAACTGTGGCTTCAAAATAATTTTTGCTATTACTGTCAATTAAGTCTGCCTTCAAAGAAATTTTACTCCATACAAGTGAACGTATAAAACATGTGATAGTCTATATAAGCAATTCAAGAGATATCTTTGAAATACGTAACATGATTGAAATATCAGACATCTATTTGGAGACCTAAGATCTGATACTTTTACTTTTACTTTTTTTTTTTTTTTCGGTCTTTTTGAGACAGGGTCTCCCTGTAGCCCCAGCTTTCTGGATTCACCATGGAGACCAGGCTGGCCTCAAACTCACAGAGATCTGCCTGCCTCTGCCTCCTGAGTGCTGGGATTAAAGGCATGTGCCACCATTCCCGGCTACCTGTGTCTCTTAATTAAGAGCAGTGACAACTACAGAATCAGGGAAGAATAAAAACTGGACCCACTGCAAATATGCTACTGTGCAATTTAAAATATACATTTGGTTTATTTTAATGCGTCCTTAGAAAATAAGAGTTAAGAGGGCCTAGAAATAGTGATGGTGGCTATCTGACATGTCAGTACAAATGCATTCAGTGTTGCTGGGTTATACACTGTAAAATGGCTACATGGAAGGTTTTTTTCTTATGTCTATTCTACTACTATAAGAACTTTTGAGATGATTATTATAGTCAAAGACAGGTTGGAGCCACTTGGACATACCATGTCTACTCAATGGAGGTCCACAGATGTAATCCTGCTCCTCCTAGAATGGACCAGTTTTTCCAGTATATTCAGGGCTATGCAAGGCTCCAGAATGTCTTTCCTCCCCCTCTCTGAGGATTTTACCTCCTGTGGGTATGCAGGAGGGAGCATCTCTAAGTGTGAATAAGAGACCATTTATCCTTTTGCTAGTGCCCCATGCTAGATGGGGACATTGTCTAGAGTGCTCTCCTATGGGCTTTTTTTTCAATATTTTATTTATTATTTTTATTTTATGTATACGAGTGTATTGCCTGTATGTATGTGAGTGCACCCGTGTCATGCAATGCTGCGGGAGGACAGAAAAAGGATTCGGATTCCCCTGGAACTGGAGTTAAGGATGGTTCGTAGCCACCATGTGGGTGCCGGGAATCGAACCCCTGTCCTCTGCAAGAGCAGTCAGTGTTCTTAACTGCTGAGTCATGTCTCCAGTCCCCCCTCCCTCCCCGCCCCCCGCCCCATAGGCTCTTATAGTTCTTTCCTAGTACCATCTACATTTGGGAATGCTGTGGCCTTCCACCAGTGTCCCTGGATCCCTTTCCTTAGCTCTTAATGAGTGAGCACTCCATACTCCCTTGGGTCCCATGCCAAGACTCTCTGGATATTGACCTTCTTGACTCTAACCCATCTTCCAGTTCATGACCACAAAAACTTCAGCAGCTCCTTTGGGTAGCTGGGGTTGGAGTGCCCTCTTCCCAGAATTCCAAAGCAAGTGGATGGAAGGGCCATTCTTTTTTATCTAAACTCCCAGCTTCTCACTCAGATCCCCACAATATCTTTCCCAGTCATGGCTGGCCCATAGAGTAGGACGTGGCTCTTCCAGCAGTGACACTGTAAGCTTGGTCTGGACACTTGATCATTTTACTACCAGTCTGTGTTCCCTACTTTTCTCATCACGGTGACAAAATACTTGATAGAGGCCGCTTAGGACTCTCAGTTCATAGGCTATATAGCCCCACAGGGGAAACACATGGCAGCTGGAGAGGCTCAGTCAGTGGCAAAAGGAGCTTACACTGTAGCTGATTCACTTGTTGGAAGATCAGGAAGCAGTAAGTGCAGGCAGGAACTAAAAGTGGGTGTCACCTTCCAGGATACCCCCCAGCAGCCCTTTTCTGCTAGCTAGACCACAGTCTCAAGGGTTCCACAATTTCCCAAACCAGTGTCAACTGTGGAACAAGTACTGAAAATACATGAATCTGTAAGGGACATTTCACATTCAAACCATAACAACCATGATTCCATAACTCCCTGTGGTCTTTCTCTACCAAGGTCTCCCATTTCTTAGTCCTTCAAGCCATGAAGTATTGGAAGACACCAGTATCTTCTTTTATAGCCAAACACAGCTTTTCAAATAAAACCTTTTTTTTCAGTTATCTTACTACCAACTCACGATATAACTCAAAATCTGGCAAAAACTTCTCCAACCTTCTTTATTATTCCTCCCCCTAGAGTAATGAAGAGCTGCCTGAAAAAAAAAAAAAGTCATAAGAAGGATTTCCAATAATTGTTTTAACATGTTTGAAAATGTCCTGCCCTCCCACCCTTACCAATTCTCTAGTCTGTGCCTTACAGGCTTTGTAGTTTAGCATACCCCTGCATTGTGTCTGGTGGGATTGTTATCTTGATTAGAGAGATACCCCGGTTGCCCTTTAAACTCTTATGTGGGAGGGAAGAACACATGGTATCAGTGATATGGCTCCTAACATTTCTCTGTGATTTGCTTAACTAGGGAAAACCTGGCAGCCCAGGCCCTCCAGGAGCTCCAGGGGAGCTGGTAAGTTACTGCCACATTCCTAGCACATATCCTGTTGTGGTACTTACCAGCCCTCTTAAAACATTTTTAACAACTAATTTTTTCTTGGGATACATTTATAGGGTGAAAGAGGACCTGTTGGAGATATAGGTTTTCCTGGACCAGAAGGACCCTCAGGAAAGCCAGTAAGTGCTTTTTTACTAGCTAGAAATTGCTACTTTAAGAATGTTCTAAGCATTATATTTTTGCTTTTCTCCTCATAAATTGTGGGATTTAAGCAAGTAGCTTCACAAAGAAATAAGAGCAAGTTCTACAATTGGATTTGGGGGTAGCAATGGGGAATTTCTCCTGGAGTTTGCTAGATCTCTATGAAATGTCTTTTTGCCTTAAACAGTGATGGGGAAAGGTGAGATCTTTAAGTGCCCAGAGATTAGACTCAGTATTTCTTAATTCTAATGTTCTCAGCCAAATTAAAACAAAACCATCTTGTCATAGTCTAAAATACAAAGAAACCAGAGTCACTGATGCGGCACCTGTTGTTAAGCGAGGATAGCTCTTTTTTCAAATCCCCTCCTTTACATATGATCCTTGTCCTCACACTCATTGATCACTGCCACAAATGTGTCATGCCTGTGCCCTAAAAGAGCACTTAGCTACCCATACTTAGTATTGACATTACATTGTGATGGTCAACTCACTCAGTATGTATTCATCTAGGCCCTGCTATGTCCCAAGGGTGTGCTGGGGGTAGGGCATGTGACGATGGGTGAGTTACACACCCACTGTCCTCAGGTTTATTCTTTATAGAAGGTCACTGCTCCCTTTCCTGGGTGTTTGCTATGTGTATACTGGAAGGAGTACCTTAGGAAAAAGGAAGGGGTGGAGGTAAGTGGCACAGAGCACATGAAGTTTGCTCAGTATTGCTCTGACAGCTCATAGTTGATACATTCCCTGGCCTTCATCTCCTCGGAAAGGTAACATGAGAGACAGAAAGTATACGCAGTTTAGAGTCAGGTATACTGGATCTGACTTATGACTCGTGTTCCAAGAGTCAATTAGGTGGCATGACATATGAGAAGGGTTCCAGTGCCTGGCTGTGGGAAGCTCTGAGTAAACACTGCTACAGTCCAGGCTTCCCATCACCTCCCCTACAAACTCCTCAAGCCTATCCCCTCTGAGCCACCTTGTAAAAAGCTTGCCATTGAGTTCCCAGGGGATAATGTAGTAGGCAACTTTTTATTCCATTAAAAGAAATCTTTCTTATGGCTCAGCAGTTAAGAACACTAGCTGTTCTTGCAGAAGACCCAGGTTTGAATCCCAGCACCCACATGGCAGCTAACAACTGCCCGTAACTCCAGTTCCAGGGGATATGACAGCCTCTTCTGTCCACCACGGGCATTGCACTACACAGGTGCACTTACCTACAGGCAGGCAATACACACATACAAATGAAAATAATAAATAAAATATTTTTTAAAAATCCTTCTTAAGTAACTGCTACATGGTAAGCACTGTTTGGCATTGACAACTCATGGGTCTGTGTTCTAATATAGTAACACAGGCAACAAGCAAACAAATACACATGAACACACACACACACACAAAACCTCAGACTGAACAGTACCTAAGCAGAGTGAAGCAATCTAGTATAAGTTAAATCAGGACTTTTTAAACACTTTCCATTTGTGACTGTCTTCTACCTGAGAAATTTTTATGTGACCCCCTCAGGTATATAGATATATAAAATACGTTTACAAATTAAGCATTTACTGATAATAAATCATAGATGAATTTATTTTAAAAGAATTCTTTTAAATTGGAGAGATGGCTCCATGGTTAAGAGCACTCATTGGTCTTGCAGAGGACCGGGATTCAGTTCCCAGAACCCACATAACAGCTAACAACTGTCTGTAACTCCAGTTCCAGGGGTTCGGTGCCCTCTGCTGCCTTCTGCAGGCATTGTACGACATGGATGTACTTACGTACATCAAAACACGCATACACATAAAAATAAAAGTAAATAAATCCAAAAAATTAAAAATAATTCTTTGGTATATATATAATTTTACCATTCATTAAAGAAAAAACAAATCTGAACGGTAATGAGGTGAATGTGCATGTTTATTTTTACATGAAGAATTAACTCTTGGCTGGATATTGGTACTGCAGAACACAGAGGATCTTCACCATCTTTCAGAATTGATCAGTATTTTATGATCATTGGTGCTAGGAACATCACTACATAAATGCATAGTACAAAATAACAGAAACCTGTTTGGGGCCATTTTGGAAATTGTTGGAAACTCCATCCTCATTTGAAGTCAAAATTAATTTAATAATTTTTAAAATGAAATTCAAGTCAGCAACTCAAAGAGCAATTTTTACAATCAAACAGTGCAACATAAGAGAATCCAAAGATATACTAGTTTGATACTTGTGTGCTAAGGGATGTTGGAAGGAAAATATTAAAAGGATTTCATTACTGTAATTAAATCATTACGCTTCTATAAGAGCAGAAAACTTTGTACAGCAATTCACAACATACAGTGGTCTTGAATCTGAGCTGAGGTGTTTCCAGTAGCATTTGTTGGTACTGACTGGTGTGTTGGCACACATGGTGCAAAGTACTAATAATGTATGCTCAGAACCAAGTCTGTAGTGGTCAGATGATGCAACATAGTGGTTAGATTCATTCCAAGTCTGATTTTGAATTAATTTTTTTGTCACTGTGCATTCGGAAAATAAGCATGCACATATTTTATAGCCACAGGTTTATTTCTTTTCTTTTATTGTTACCCAAAGCATGAATGACATTTTTACAGTTGATTTATCTTTTATTCAGGTGATACAATTGTTTCTTATACATCCTCTCTTTAATCAGCTTTATCTTCATTGCTTGTGTTCTTGGGTGTAATAAATTCTTTGAACCAAACACTTTGGGTAGGATCTTCTTAGTTAAAGTACTCTAGACAATTCCCAGGATATTTCAGAGAAGCTGGGAGCTACCCTTGGGTTGCCAGCTGTGACAGATTTCAGTGTGATTTACAGTAGTGGAAACAGCCAGATATCTGCAGCTCTGTCCTCCTGGAATCCATTCCTCCACGATAAAGGTCTCTCAGGCTTAGCGGAGAGCATGTCCATGCAATTGCCGGCTGGATAGGAAATCATGGTCCTCACTTTGATCTCTCTCTTCAAATCAAATCTCAAAAGCCCCATCTGTATTCGGGCCCCAGGTATCTGATTTGACCCCAAGCACTGCTTCTTCTTCTATCTCTGGCCTGTCGTTCTGGCAGTTTTATAAATCTCCAAGCTGGGGAGGCTTTATGACGATTTCTAGAATTACCTTTTAAAGTTCTCAGAACTTCCAATTTCGTAATTTAAAAAAAACTATTTAATGCTCTGTAAAGAACACAATTACAGTTTCCCTGCCTTTTTTTTTTCTATTTCTAAACTGAAAAGTAATAATTGTTCTCTGGTTGACAGCTTATTTCAATAGAACAGGCTCTGGCACCATTTCCTATGAATGACACCAATGCCAAAAAACTTGTTAAAAGGTTGTTTGTGTGAACAAACATCTACTAACCCCAAATAGGGAGTCAATGTCAGACCAAAGTAAAGTCCAACTTTGTGAACCAATGAGTTTACTGAGATTACTTAAAAGAGTATGGGTGGAAAGTTACTTACAGGAGCAGAAATGACTCAGACAGCTGCATCACCAAAAGCCCATCCCAGCATGGGTGACAGCTGGTGAAAGACAGGCAGCTCCACACGTTGGAGAGTGTCTCTTCCAGGCAGCTCATTTGGGCTGATCCTCTTCTAGGCAGCTTTGACCGGTCTGAGGTGTCTTGGCACACCTTCCTGTAACCCTGAGAAAGGAAGGGCCTATTGAATCTGGTCAGCTTCAGGGACTTTCTGAACCTTTAGAGTTTTTTACTTCCTGAGTCTTAATAAGCTTCCCTCCAAGATGGAAAGCTTTACCTCCCTTTAGAACAAACACCTTTAGTCCTTCCTGCAGGCTAGAATGTTTCACCTCCTTTTAGAACATCCTGAATCTTAAGAGTTTCCCTTTATGACACAACGTTTCAACTCAGATGAAATTCTCTCTCTCTCTCTCTCTCTCTCTCTCTCTCTCTCTCACACACACACACACACACACACACGTATAAGCACTCCATGCCACAGCCACCAAACACTTTGGAAGCACCTTTGTATTTCATACGGGGGAGAGCAAATCATCTTGGGGGCCTAC
>NW_008358101.1:6129745-6137090 GCF_000622305.1 Nannospalax galili
TCACTCTGAGAAGATTCTCTCTCTCTCTCTCTCTCTCTCTCTCTCTCTCTCTCTCTCTCTCACACACACACACACACACACACACGTATAAGAACTCCATGCCTCAGCCACCCAACACTTTGGAAGCACCTTTGTATTTCATACGGGGTGGAGAAAATCATCTTGGGGGACTACTTGGAATAGACTGTAGTTTTCATTATTGCTCTTAATCCTTAGTTGTAAATCTATGATTAAGTTCTCCACCGTTCTCACCCAAATTCTCTTAGGATCCCTTGCTCTTGGCATGATTAGACAAACCATATAGCACACCTTTATCTGAATTTGTCATAGTTTATATTTAAGGTAGGGGAAATAGAGTAACTTACAAAGGTGAACACCCAGCAGCCCCATCCTCTCTGTGGCTCAGTGGCCCACCGTTCCAGATCACTTCCACAGGTGGCCCACAGTCTCCATTAGCTTTCGCCCAAGCCTCGTGGGCCGCAGTCTCACCCCAGGTCTGTAAATAACTACCCCTCTCACGTCCACGCCAGCGAAACACCAGGGCCATCCCCCACCCTCTCCCTGCACTGCTTGCTTCCAAGATGGCACCAACGTCCTCCCTCTCCTGCTAACTCTCCATATAGCTCCCTCTTCGTTGCTAAATCTCCACAGCCAACTCTCCACAGCAGGCCCCCCACCCCTCAGAGGAATAAGTGCCTCTTGGGACACAACAGTGTAAGTGAAGAAACGGATGCTAATAAGGGGAAGCAAACTTCCCAAGCCTGATCAATGGAACCAGTAAATGGTAGTCAGAATATGAACTTGGATCTACCGGATTGTACTGATTTTATTGCCTAGTTTGCCACACAGATTCACTAAGACCTCAGAAGAAATATGATTAAGGAACTTATCTTTGAAACCTGAGTTCTTTTGTGTTCAACTATGCCTGTTATGCAGACATGGAAGTAGAAATAGTAATTTTTTTTGTCTTTCTAGGGGATAAATGGAAAAGATGGATTACCAGGTGCTCAGGTACAGAAAATATCATTTAAAATAGTATGGGTTTTTAAAAATTCTAATGCATAAGTGTGTTATGAATGCCTTCTAGAAATCAGATCAATCAGACTGGTAATCTTGGCAAGCAGTGGTTTTTAGTGTTGGCATCTGTTTTTCAGGGCATCATGGGTAAACCTGGAGACAGAGGACCCAAAGGAGAACGTGTATGTATATTATTAGTGTGATTGCTGTTTATTTCTCTCTGGTGCAACTATCCATCATTTAGATTGCATAATTAAGCATGGGGCCATGTCTTCCAACATGACATGGTTAGGGTATATGTGAAACAAGATCACTACCAGGTATAAAATGTGACACCTATAAAACACAGAAGCAATTCGTGTGGTAGATGCACCTGGTGACTGGCTTCTTACATTACAAGACTATTTTTTATTCCAGTTTGAAATGCTTTTTACCACCTTTCTGTCTGAGACACATACACCAGCTATAACCCACACCCAGATTCTTTTTACCTATAAGAAGTTTCTCATCCACAACACTGTTGATACTTGAGGGCAGATAATTTTTCATTAGGTTTGGCTGTCCTGTGTGTAATAAAATATTTAACAGCATCCCTGGCCACTTTCCTGTTGATGTAGCACCACCATCCCTCCAAAAGTCACAGCCTAAAGTCACTTCAGACAATACCTAATGCCTTCTGGGGAGCAAAACTGCCCTGCCTGAGAACACTGACCCAGAGGAACAGTAAGTTGAGTAAGGAAGGTAGTGTGAGGGAGCAGAGAAGTAGAAAGGGGAGCTGAATACAAGGTGAAATTATTACACATGCCAGTTGTGGGATGCACTTTTATTTGAATTGTGTGGGTTGCTGATAATGTTATTGAAACTTGCCATTAATGAGTCTTAATATTTTCCAGTAGGACTGGTATCATGTCCATGGAGCAAGTTATTCAAGCCTTGCTTCTTTGTATATTCTACTTAGGGCTGTCATTATGAGTGTGGTCACGTATGTGTTCGTATACTAGCTTCTAATTTATTTGTTGTTTTTATTACACGAGTAATCCACCATAACTGAAGGAAATACGAAAGACAAACAACATAAACTTAAGAAAAAAGTCTTCTAGGTCTCCCTACACATGGATAAACATTTAATATTTTGAACATATTTCTGTCACTCTTATGCATAATATACACATATACATATCAATATGAATATAACTGTTTTGTAAACTGTTTTTTTCACCTGGCAATATGAAATAACTATCTTCTCCTTTTAGTGGCTGTATATTATTTGCTTTAGTGCATATGACTTACTTCACTTACCCATTTTCTTTTTCTAAGCATTTTTCCATTTTTCACAAAATAATAAACACTGCAAACATCTTTGTACATAATTTCAATTTTTACATTTTTTATTTGTCTGATGTGTGTGGGTGGTGTGTGTGGTATGTGTGTATGTGTGTGGTGTTGTGATATATTCATGTGGTCTGTGTGATGTGTGTGTGGTGTGTAATGTGTTTGTGTTGTGGGTATGTGTTTTCTGTGTAGTGTGTGTGTGTATGTGTATGTGGTGTGTAGTGTGTATATGGTGAATGGTGTGTGTGGTATATGTGATGTGTGTGTGTATGGTGTATGTGATATGTGTTTGTGGTATGTGTGATGTGTGTGTGTGTGTGTTGCAAGTGTGCCTTGGCGGTATGGAGGTCAGAGAACAACCCAGGAGTTGCTTCTCTCCTCCCCCATGCAGGTGCTAAGGATGGAATTCAGCATGGCCGGCCCAGCAGCAGGTGCCATTTACCCACTCAGTCATCTCACCAGCCCCATAACACAAAATTTTAATACTACACCTGATCAAAAATACTCTCATAATGGATCAAAGTATTTTTGTTATCTCCTTGTCTCCAGGCATGAGCTGAGCTGAGATGTTTACAGATACACTTTATAAAGCAGAGCACTGACGTTGGAAGTTTCTCTTTTCTTTCTACATGGCTTCTCTCTTCTGTATCTTTTATGTGCCACAATCATATTAATCTCTGCAATCGTTCACTTACTTTCATTATTTTTAAAATTTGTATTTAGTATTTTTATTTTATGTGTATGAGTGTATTGCCTGCATGTATGTAAGTGCACCTGCAGGAGTCAGAAGGGGCATAGGATCCCCTGATACTGGAGTTACAGAAGGTTGTTAGCCATCATGCGGGTGCTAGGCATCAAACCTGGGTCCTCTGTAAGAGTAACCAGTGCTCTTACCCGCTGAACTATCTCTCCAACCCCTTCATTATCTTTTAAACCAAGACAAATACAAATCGACCTTTTGCAGATTGTTACAAATAAAGGAATAACATGCTAAACTGAGGGCCGCCTCTAGCAGCAGTACATCACATTTAGTGTAGACCTCGCCTCCTAAAGTTGTACAACTGAATTTTAAAATCTATAACTGAAACGCCAGCCACAATGTCTTTCTCTCTTCCTGATTTGTACACACATGGTAGCAGACTCATTGCTGAACAAAGGCAGCATTTCGAGCTCTGTTAAAAAATTAAGGCACATCTAGTGCCATCTGATTTCCAATTTATTCTGACATCTTCACATTCAACAAATTCTTACAGTTAGTTCACCTACGATGTTGAGCACCCTGTCTCAGAGACAGCCCTCCCCTCTAGGCACCTGCTTTGAACCTTCAAAAGCTCTCTTTTCTTGCTTTCCTGGGTGATATGTATTTTTCATGACTGAACACACATGCACACAAATACACAGAAGTACAGAAAAAAAAAAAAAAACACCAAAGAATCTAATACAGGCCATAAGGGAATGCAGAGGGGATATAACAATATGAGTTAGGACACATTTTCAGTTTTTCTAGGTGAAGAATCTCAGTGATGTTCTCCTCTTGGCAATCTTCCTTTATTATTGCAAAGGAGACCCAGGCCCTAAAGAGACAATGGGTGTTGACTTCCAAAAATGCACCATTCTAGACTGAATGAAGAAGACTGTCATTGTCACTAGGAGTTGCACACTGAGTGCTTCTGAGGGGTCAGACATTGTTCTAATCACTGCACTTGGGTGTATTCATTTCTCAGCACTGCCCTACCTAACAGATACTACAAATGTCCCCACAGTCTAAGAAAGCAAGCTGAGTACAGGGATGAAGTTACTTGTCCAAGAACCTACAGTGGATAAGTGCTAGTATAAATCCAGAACATGTATTCAGCCACAGTTGATGTGATTCTAGAACAGTTAATTCCTTATTTCTTTCTCCCCTAACAGGGTGATCAAGGAATCCCAGGAGACAGAGGTCCACAGGGTGAACAGGGAAAACAAGGCCTTACAGGCATGAAGGGAGCTGTAGGTCCTGTGGGGCCACCAGGAAGCAAGGGCTCCATGGGCTCCCCTGGCCGCCCAGGCCCTCCAGGCTCTCCAGGCACTCCTGGCACTCCAGTAAGTGGGGCGTCTGGTGGGTATTGACTTTTTTATAATGAAAGCCATGAAGATCCTCCTTAAATTTATAAAATAAACTGATCTGTGTCACTCTTTAAAGTTATGTGCCAGGTCCTCTGTTGACCCCTCCATTACTTCCTTACACCTTCACAGTCAATCTGGAAGAGTAGATCCCCATTCCCTGTTGCATTTATAAATGCAGAAGCCAAGTTGATTTGCCCAAGATCAGAGAACTGTTAAAAGGACCAAACCCAGGCCTGGCTGACTCCAAAAACATTTGATTTAGAGTATGGGTTTGGTTTGGGGTTTGGTTTTATTTGAAACAGTGTCTTGTGGTAAAGTCCACACTATGCTGGAACTCATGGTCTCCCTGCCTCTGCCTCTCAAGTTCTGGAATTACAGGTGTGTGCCACCATGCATGCCCAAAACCACGCTTTTAAAATACTGTCTGTCACACCTCCTTATACAATCATATGCATCTCCTTTACAATGGAACTCTAATTTGTTGAACATCAGAATAAGTCTACCCTGAATATTGCTTTGGAGTAGGGATTACTTAGGTAAAGAAAGGGCAGCTCATATCTTACTAATATATCTCAGGAGGAGTGTTGGATGGCTATTCTGTAGTGGAGTTTAGTCTGAAATATCCATGACAGGAACAAAGGAGGATCCTGGGGGGACGTAGGAGCATTAACATGCTGTCCTCAAACCAATGCAGACCCCATGAAAAAACTAGGCATTCTCACATCCTTCCTATTTCTTTATTTTTACCTCATCCCTGAACTGTTCTTGAAAAAAGCATATAAAACTTGAATTCTCAGAGCCAGCTATTAGTATTATGCACATTTGTTCAAGTTCAATTTTCTATGCACATTAAATACCGGGTAACAGGGAAACCTTAGAATTCATCTGTCTAATAGAAATCACCACCTTTGAGCCCATCACATTGTCTTTTGCTTTTTGCATTCTAAATGAATTTATTGTTGTAACGGACTAGCACTGTAATATTGATAGGAAACCTCAAAATGTTACCATCACATACACAGGTATAACATGAAAACAAAGTGAAAGAATCTAAAATGAAAAATGATGGGGAACCTACCAAGGCAGGGACTTTTACAAATTAAGGATCACTGTCTAATTATAGAGAAGAATTGGAGCCATGCTGAGTTTGAAACTCATGGCATGGAGATTTCCCATAGAGCTTTTGAGTCCCTTGTCTAGCCACATTGCATTACATTACACTTCGTCACGCACATCTCTAAATGCATAACTGGCAGTGGGGGTAGGTCCTTGTGTCACAACCACTGATGTGTATTCACTGTGTTATTGTCATCACCACATATAGACCCTCAGACAATAGCCAACAAATACAGAGAATAGTAATGAAACACTTTGAAATCCTAACCATCTTGGAAATGAGCTCCTTTTCAAAGATCTCAAGGTACTGCAGCAAAACATTCCTATTTATAAATGCTGGGTTCTTGTCATAGAGTTAAAACTGGCACCATTTGCCCACTCCTATTACCAGGTACCAGAAGGAAGTTTCTATTCAAAGAACTTGGCTTAACATATTTATGCTCACAATATGTAAATTACAGAACAAACTTTAGCATGACTTGGACAAAACATGAATAAAATATTTTAGAGGATGATCCTGAATATCTAGAATTCTCTCTGGGTTTTCTCTCTTTGGAGCCCATGGTATCAGCCATACTGGTATGGGCTTTACCAGTATTCAGGGATAGGTTAGATGTTAACTTGTGATTATACACTAACACCTTCTTAGCATTGCCTGGACTATTTAACTTTATAAAACAATGTAACAGAAACTAATTTCCTAATTATATAAAGTCTTGTTTCTCCATGAATAGAAGAAATGTTAGAATCACTAGTTATGATCCCAGCCCACAGCTTTTAAAGCAGCTATGCACTTGAGCTTATTCCCACCATTTAATTAAAATGTCCTTATTAGCCAATATGACCCATTGCCAGAAGCATTTTGCTTGATAAATCTGTGTCTACCTAAGTATGCCAAACCTAGTATTTCTGTTCTTACTCATTTGTGCTCTGTTTTAACAGACGTTTCTTTTCCCTTCTTTAGGCTGATGCTGTTTCATTTGAAGAAATAAAAAAGTATATTAATCAAGAGGTTCTGAGGATTTTTGAAGGTTTGTTTTTATAACATTCCTGAACTTTTCACTGATTCCTACATCCCACCTCCATGGGGACTCCCCTCAGTGACATTCTTGAAAGATAGCTTTGACAGAAACCTTAACAGACCAATCTTAGAAGAGGCAGCTCCTTTTGAAAGATGTCTTCCTTAAGCTAAGTTAAATTTCTCTCTTGAACTTCCTTTCATCATCTCTTGTCTGTTAAACAACACAGGTAAGGTATCTTCAAGTCATGCGACTCTCTTTCAAGTATTTTTCAATATTCATCACTCACCACCTTAATTTTTCTCTTCTGTCAAATATGTATGTCTAGCTCTTCCATCCCTGCCACCCTGGGGAGATGCTTAATGGACTCCATTAGTATCTTGACCAAAATGAGTTATAGGGTCTTCTGATCTAGACCAGGGTCAGAAAACTATGGACTCACAGCCACATATGTCACTACAGGTGGATTTTTATATGGCCCACGAGCTTAGAATGGTTTTTAAATTTTTGTTGGAGCGTTTTCCATTTTCCATTTGTTGGAGGGCTGGAGAGATGGCTCAGTAGTTAAGAGAACTGGCTGCTCTTGCCAAGGACCCAGGTTTAATTCTCAGCACCCACATGATGAACAACATCCATAACTCCAGTTTCAGGGGATCCAACACCCTTTTCTGATTTCTGCCAGCATTGCACAGCACAGGTATACTTACACATATGCAGGCAATACACTCATACACATAAAGTAAAAATAATAAATA
>NW_008358101.1:6137334-6163173 GCF_000622305.1 Nannospalax galili
ATAACGTGTAAAATATCAAAATGACTCATTAAAGTGACCTGATATTCAAATCCATCTCACAGTGCAGCATTACTAGGGTAAAATCATACTTATTCTTTTCCATATTTTCTCCAGCGTATTCAAGCTATAGGAGAATGATTGAATAAAGATAATGAACATCATCTAGATTGCAAAGAATTAAATGTTCACTCTATGACCCTTTGCAGAGTAAGTTTTCCTACCCCTGCTTTAGACACGTAAGCCTAAAACACCATTGAGTGTTTAAAAAACAGGCTCTCACATATCTGATGCTGGCCTTGAACTCTCCATGTAGCTTGAGAGTGACCTTGAACTCCTGATGGTCCTGCTTCCAACTCCCAAGTGCTGAAATCACAGGGATGCACCACCATGTCAGTTAATCTGATCCTGGGGATAGAACCCAGGGCTTCACGCATGCTGGCACGCACTCTACCAACCAAGGTACATACCCAGCCCATCTTTGCTTTTCTGAAACAGCTATATCGTGCTAAAAATTCTTTTTGAGTCTCCAGTTAACAATATGGATCTTCCTTTTTCAAACTTCTTAAAACTTAACAATTTCTCATGAACCATGTATTTATTTTTGAAACTTAAATATGTAATTTTATATATGCTCAAGTAGCTCAGTGGTAGAGCACTTGCCTAGCACATATAAGGTCCTAGGTTTGATCTCCAGCACCAGAAGTAAAACAAAATAAATAAGGTAAAAAAAAACAATTTTTTAAAAATTTTAAGTGATTTATGTTTGTATACTGTGCCAACCTGAAGACATCTTTTACAATATCTTGGAGAGCAAGTTGGCTGACCCTTATAACTTTGTGTCATCTCTAAATTGTATGGACATATTATCATTCTATTTGTTGATAAAAGTGTTGAATTAAATGTCAAGAGTTGAGCTGTCAGGATGACTCAGTGGGTAAAGGCACTTGTTGCCAAGCCTGATGACGTGAGTTCCATCCCTAGGACACTCAAGGTGGAAAGAAAGAACCAACTTCTGCAAGCTGTCCTCTGACATCCACATTCATGCACTGACACACACTCATACCCACATACATACTGCATGCCTTGGTACACAACTTTTTAATGTCTTGATAAGGATGCCATTGGCTGGGGAGTTGGTTCAGTTTATAAAGTGCTTATTAATACTACTACTACTATACACACACATACACGTACCATTAAAAACAAATAAAATATAATTTTGGAAAATTTTAAACTGAACATGGTGGCACATGCATTTAATCCCAGCACTCAGGAGGCAAAACAGGCAGATCTCTATAAGAGAGGCAGAGGGAGGTGGATCCCTGTGAGATCAAGGCTAGTCTGGTCTATATAGTGAGTTCTAGGCCAGCTGTGGCTATGGGGAGACCCTGTCTCAAACAAACCAACAAACAAACAAACAAAAGAATATCAGAAACTGGGTTGGAGAGATTTCCTAGTGGTTAAGACCTGAGTTCGGTTCCTAGCATCCATGTTGGTCAGCTCACAACTGCCAGTAATTCTAGGTGCATAGAATTTGGTTTTATGGCCTTTGAGTCAAGCCCTATGGAATAGATGCTCAGTTTTTCCATCTCAGCATTCATTTTGCTTAGCAAGCATTCCTCAACATTTGGCACTCTAGAGGGGGAAAAAAAGACGTCTCATACTCCTCAGGGGAACACAGAATACAGACAGCAGCAAGATTTTTCAGGGCTCAATGCAAAGTGAAAATATTCCAAAATTATTAAAAATTGTTAAGACAGCAATAGAAAAGCATTAAGCTGAGCATGGGGACCATGGGCTACACAGATGCCATGTCCATGAAGCCAGCATTGACCACAAGTCATCCAGGGTCTCACACAGCATCTTTACCTTTCGTTGACTACCACCATGCAAAAGAAAATACCAAAATAATACATATTTTTATTGCAGTATAAAGTTCTTTTCACTTTTAATTTCTATAGGCTCCAGTGTTATTAATAATCTTTTTATCACAACATTGATATCCTGAATTTCCATTCATTAAAGGGTTCTTGTTAAAGCCATATTTAATAATTCAGTTAGACCAACTTCATGAGATCAGTTAAGAATGTCAGAGGCTCGGTGTGGAGGCATACACCTTTGATTCCAGCACTCTAGGGGCAGAGGGAGGTGGATCCCTATGAGATTGAGGCCAGCCTGGTCTATATAGTGTGTTCCAGGCTAGCTGTGGCTACAGGGAGACCCTGTCTCAAACAAACAAACAAACAAAAGAATATCAGAAACTGGGTTGGAGAGATTTCTAGTGGTTAAGACCTGAGTTCGGTTCCTAGCATCCATGTTGGTCAGCTCACAACTGCCAATAACTCCAGGTCCGTAGAATTTGGTCCCCATAGATTCCATGGGCACTCAATAGACACATGCATATACACATAACTGAAAAGTAAATCTTTTTTAAAAGAATGTTAAAAACTATAACCAAGCATTATCAGGAAAAAAACTGATCTGCTAAGTTTTGACAGACAGTGGTTTTGTAAGTCCAGTGTACTGTATAAAGGTACAGCCCCTGACATCCTGTTCTGTACACTCAGCAAAGGAAAGATCTACCATTGCTTCCCCCTGAGGGCTCAAGGCTGCCCAATCCCATCTACTCTGCAGCTACCCCCATGAACAGCTGTTGGTCTCCTCATGAACCATGAACAGCTGTTGATCTCACAAAGGAGGTCAAAGGACTTGATTTTAGGCAAGCGCGCCTGGCTTGTTCTGAGCAGCTGCTCATCTAAGCCTGCATCCTTCTCCCCTGAGTTCCTTCTTGCCAAGTGTGGAGCCTCTCACAGGCCTCTTCTGCCTTCACTCCCTTCTCACCCACTGTCTCTCATCTAGCCAGGTCCAGGTGAACGGTGGACATTCCAGCCTCCCCGAGACCCTGTGTTCCCTCAGAAGCCACAGATACCTTAGTCTTTAGAGTTTTTAAGAGATCAAAAGGAAAATTTTATTTTCCTTGAAACTTCCAAACTCAGACTCCACATGTCTTGACACCAGTCTGGCAAATCTGTCTTCTCCCAAACAAAATGGACCTGAAACCTAGAATTTAATTATTTAGCACTTAAGTTAACTTGCCATCAGATCATTTCTATTCAGTCTATTTGATTTTTCTACACAGCAATCAACTTTTCTGTGACTTCTGAACACCATTTTCCAAAGAGAAAAAAGCTAACCTCCATTTCCATAAATCCTAGTGCTGCAAGGTCAATTCCCTCTTTCAGAAAGCCTCCTCTCTAAAAGCAAAGGTTAAACATCACATTTTAAACTGTTACAGTGAAATAGCACAGTATAGTTAAGTGCTGGGGTTCAGTGGCCCCCATATACCTCTCTTTTCTTATCAGTTCTACTAGAAACAATGTCAGTGATGACTCCAGCTATCTCTCCACGACACTTGCATGTCCATGACCTCAGGAGGGGTTCTCCTCCTCAGCGAGATCCTAGGGGGTCCTCAGGAGACCCTGTACTCTGTGCCGAGATGGACACCTTTAATGAAACACTACACTAGGCCCCAAATTTTAAGCTCTCTTCCTGAGGCTTTTCAGTCCCCTTTGAGGCATCTTAAGTGACCTGCGGACTCATAGACCTCTCACTTTGGGCTGTTTCTCAGGCTTCTTACCAGCCTTCAGTATGATAATGCCCTTTCCCAAACCTCTTCACCAATCTCAAAGCTAGGTTCCAGCTGGATCATAACATAGAAACATATACCCACTCCAAAGTTAGATCAAATTCCCACTTTGATTAGTCAATAGGTCAAGGAATTTTTGCAAGAAGGGTGACCACATAAGGGCAGAGACACATGCCATCACATGACTCAGCATCTTTTGACTGTATGAGGACTTCAACGCTACCAATGATACTGCCCATGTGAATCAGATTGTACCGTATAAGAGAAGTATAACGTTTGATACAACATTACCCTGTGATATTTGGGGATTTTCACCAACATGGAGGAAAACTTACAAAGCAATGAATACAAACTATCAGGATCTTTCCATTCTTTTTTTTATTCCAAGGAGAAGCAATTTTAACACATTTTTCCAAAAATAACTTGAAGCAGGTTACATAAAAATATATACACAATGAAGTTGGGAGGGGGATAGGAATAAGAAATCAAATACAAAGGATTTGCCAACATGGGGTCAGCTTTGTTGGAATAATGAAGGTTTCCACTAGCTCTGTTCTTTGTGTGTGTGTGTGTGGAAAATTCTGACGAGTTTATTGGGTTTGCTAACAGAGCATAGGGTTTTTTTTTTTTTTTTTTTACAGAAGAGTGGGCTCCCTCCCATTTACAACTGCTCTGGAAAGTCCACACTCAAATATAGATCCTGTGGCTTCCCAACAGCCGCACAAAATAGCGAGAGAGGCGTCTCATGGCGTCCTTGGCTTAAAGGTCCTTAGCCTCTCCTCCACATGCAGCTAAGGTCAACTGATTGGGTGAGAGGGGTAAGTGACTCCCCCATCGACTACTTGATGAGCAGGAAGGAGATGTGACTACTATAGTGGTCAAAGAACACTTCCATTCTTTAAACCAACAAAGCCTCACCTGCTGCTGCTGAAGGACAGGAGAAGGTTAAGGTTATTTCTGCCACCAGATCTTAAATGTTCAGGAAATCCCTTTACCTGTGTTTTCCCTATTTTCATATATATATTTCACATACATATATATGAATGAGTATAAATACATTATCCCATCCTCCTATTTCAAGGTATCATCTTTCTTCCCTATAGCTAAGATATTCATAAATATATGTATATTTGTGTATATATACTCATCATCTGTAGATACGCATCATGAAAGATACAGTTTAAAAAGTACTTTCCACAACATAGTCTGTTTCTTCCAATTTGTTTCTTCTGTTGGTTTGGAATTTGGTCATTCAGTTTATAGGACTTCCTCAATATCCAGTAATCCTTGGTTGTCTGATCATACAGAATAGCAGGTTCTGAAAGACTGATTGGTTGCAAGTGAATGATGGAGCTTGCCAACTGTGATTTTCATGCAGGGCTATAGCTGGGCTTTCTAAATGAAGGTCCTTCAATATCAGTGTCTTTGGGTTGCTCAGTGGTGACATTTCCATTTCCTGCCTTGGCTGCCAACTCAGTACCAAGCATGTAGAGGTTCATTTATTCTCCTTTTTTTCAGTAAGGAAGCCAGAGTCTCACTGGAGTCTGGGGTCACCAATGCAGCGATGGCCTGTCTTCCCTTTTTAGACAGGATTGCTGGAACTAGAGAAAAGCACAGCTCTTTAAAAAATATTTTTATTAGTATTTTGATAACTTTATACAACATATTTTGATCATATTTCCCCTTCCCCCAATTAGAAAAAGAGTTTTAAGACTACTTTATGCCTGAGCTTTGAGCCTATTCTCTTTATATCAGACCCCTTTCCTTCACCCCCACTTCCAGAGGTAACTTGAATTCCCAATTCTGAGTCTCTTAAAGATATTATGTTTTAAATAAGGTGGGTTTTCAGCTCTCAGTGCAACGTCTCAGTTCTCTTGAGTTTAATAAGACAAATATCATTCAGCCATCTGATCCTCCGTTTCCAAATATTTCGTTGGTTTTTCCTTTCATATTCTCCTCCTTCTCGAGTTTTATGACTTTAAAATTGTCTTGCTATTGTTTTTCAGGCATCCAGGGAGTAGTTAAGGTAGATAAATGTGTTCATTTCGCTGTCTTTGCCCATAATAACATTTCAAAGGAACATGCTTATAAAGATTGCAAAGGATTACGCCAGAAATAAATACAGCAGTAAGAACCCTTGGGTCATGATGAACCACAGGATGAATATGAGTGCTCATATGAATATGAACACGTTATTAGCAGTTACAATGAAACTGGAAAATAATTAAGATATCACAATAAAATACTGATATTTTGCCCCTTTGGACAAAACCAGATATAATTTTGGTTTCCACATTTAGGAGACATATGGAAAATGAACTAAAAGGTGATTTCCAAAACAGATTAGTAATCCTGTGACTGAAAGTTACTTAATATTGAGGTTAAACAAAGGCAGCAATATTATCGAGGGTCCTACTTATTTTTTCTATTGCTGTGACAAAGGAAAGGGTTTATTTCAGCTTATGCTTCCAGGTCACAATCCATCATTGAGGGAAGTCAGGGCAGGAACTGGTGGCAGAAACCATGGGTTAATTCTGCTTACTGGAGTGTACTCTGGCCTGCTCAGCTAGCTTTCTTTTATAGCCCAGGCCTGCCTGCCTAGAGATAGTGCCACTCACAGGGGGTTGGTCCCTCTCACATGACCAATCAAGACAATCTCTCGTAGAGGCAGCCACAGGCCAATCTGATTGAGATAATTCTTCAGTTGAAGTTTTCTCTTCCCAAGTGAGTCTAGATTGTGGCAAGTTGACAATAAAAATAAATGAAGATATCAAGTAATGAGTATTTCCCTTGAGAAATCATAGAATTAAGTTTCCATAATGAACTATCAATGGGAAGTAAGATGAAGTTATACTAAGAAAATGGACAATTAAACTTTTGCATGGACATTAGGAGAAAGCATGCATTTTCCTCTGAAAAAAAGTTACAAATTCTATGTGTGAAACAGAAGATAGATGGGGGTCAGATGGCATCTGAATGCTCTTCATTCTTCAATTCATGTTTATGTCTGCATTGTCTCTGTGAGGTCGGTCTCCAAGGAAGCCAACCATTGGTCGCATGTGTCAGAATGGCTGTTCTTGTTTTCCCCAGCAGGTGGAATATATGTGGTTTATATACCCCTCTTTTAAACTCTTGAATTCTTGCCTCCTTAGAAAGCATAGACAAAAACCAGTTTGAATGACTAAAGAGCCCTGAAAATAGAGGAAAGGCAATTAAGAATACAGGCCTTCACAATTCATTTAGACGCTCAGAAACATTGTTTTCAATTATAGAGCATTAAGGTAGAGTTCAGAAGAAGTAATTAGCTTATGCTAAATGACTGGTTCTTAGTGTAGCTTGAAGCCAGTTAAATTACAAGTAAAAATAACTGCTTAAAATAATTGTTTGCTAAAAATATTTAAAACCACCCAAAGTAAAGTACTTGTAAATTTAATTCATGTTTTTAAAAATTAGGATAATTAATATTTGTGTTTAGACAGTAAAGATATTACAAATGTTTCATAACATTCATTTATTGTGGGGGATGGTAAATGTGCCATAACACGTGTAGAGGCCAGAGGACAACTTTGAGGAGTCAGTTCTCTCCTTCCACCCTGTGGGTCCCAGGGACTGAACTTAAGTCATCAGGCTTAGCAGCAAGTGCCTATACCTGTTGAGCCATCTCACTGATCCCTAGAGATGTTTCAAATAATGAAGAGTATACCAAAATAGCTTCTCATAAATGCAAACCAAATATTATGAAGCTTCAAAAAAAATCACTAAATTTCATATTTGTTATAAAACATCTAGTTTATAATTTATTATAATGAAGATTAATTTATACTCAATATGACTTATAAAACTGTAACTTCATGTCAGTTACATTCTTGGTTCATATATTGAGTCACTGGAATAAAATGTTTCAACATCAGCCAAATATTCCAGGCAGATAGGTAATTCAGTTTTATGGGAAGATAAGTGATTAAATGTCACTCCTTGGGACAAGAGTTCATCAGTCCCCCTTGGTTTCCTGGTCACTGTACAGTCTTCAGCCAGAGATCCTACTCATGTAGATGCTGTCTTGCTTCTGGTTGGCTTGCTTTGTGACTTAACAAATTCAAGTGCAGGAGGTCACAAATTATACAGCTAATGTTCAACGTTTGCTAGGTTATATCTTAAGAATTCTGGCGGGGGGGGGATCACTTTCTTAAGCAATTTAAGGATCAACATTGTTTCTAAATGGGTTCACTTGCTGTTGAAAAGCCATAGGAAAACAAGTTTGCTCAGAAGTTATTTGCTACTCTTCATCTGTTCAAGGGAACCATGTGTTTGTAGTTCAATTAAATAAACTAAACTCAATGGGAAAAAATGGAGGAAAGTGAAGTGTTTCCTTACAAGTTCTATATGATCTGGCTTTGTTTTTCATCTTTAACTGTAGTTTCTAGTACAGTGTTAACACTTGGTTTTCACTTACAAAATAAACACTAATTTCATCAGTAAGAAACTTTTATGGGAGATTTTTCAGAATCAAACCCAGGCTGAATGCTTTTTTAAAACATTTATTTATTCTTTGTGTGTGTGTGTGTGTGTGTGTGTGTGTGTGTGTGTGTGTGTGTAGTTAGCCTTTGTGTCTGGTGCCTGCAGAAGCCAAACAAAGATTTCAGGAGCTGGAGTTACAGATGGTTGTTAGCTGCCATGTGGGTGCTGGGAACAGAACCCAGATCCTCTGCAAGAGCAACCACTGCTCTTAACCACTGAGCCGTCTCTTGAGGACCCCAGTTAGAATGCCTCCAGGACTTGAGGGGTGGAGGGAATAGGATTAGGAGTTCAAGGCCAAGCTGGGATGCATGAAAAACCTGTGTCAATAAACAAACAAATAATAAATAAATAAATTCTTAGTTAATTTAGTTGATAGTATATCTTGTTCAGAAGCTTAAATTGAAATTTCTTAGTTCGCATTTTTGTATTTATATCCTTTGAACTCCCTTGTTTTTCAGTTCTCATTAACATACCAAATTTTTGTTTCTTTCTGTCGGGGCGGTGCTCATGTGTGTGTACAGAGTCAGAAGGTGTTGGGTATCTTCCCCATCACTCTGCCTTATTCCCTTGAGACAGGATCTCTCACTAAGCCTGGACTTTGCTCTTTTTCAGCTGTCTCTGACCTCCCTGAGGCTGGGGCTACAGATGCACACAGCCACTTGCACCTTTTACATGAGTGCTGAGGATCTGAACTCAGGTCCTCAAGTTTGTGCACAAGCACTCTTACCCACTGAGTCATGTACCCAGGTCAAACATGCCATCTTCCTACAATGTATACTCACTTTCATCTCAAGGCTTCCTGACAGTAATAACCATCAAAGCACTGGTAGTTGCATTCCTCTATACAAACTGTAAAGGTACTTTCATGACCTAATGGTTGAGCAGACCTTGAGGAAGTCTGTTCAGTTAATGTTTGCTTTCCCCTCTGGTTGCTTTCTCTAGGACCCAGACGAATAGTGTTAGCTTCCAGGCAGTTTGTTGAATGAATTATGAGCAATGCCTATGATACGCACCTTAGGAACGCATCCTGTCATATTAGAAAGTACTTAACTCGTAAAGATTTGCATATATTCATTAGTGGGTCAGTTTCCCACGTGTTCTGCATTTCACTGTCAGCTTAGGCTCACAGAGATAAACAGAAACAATTTCAACTGCTGAAACTGGAATTAAGAGACTGTTCAGCTATACCAATGCTGAATTTGTTTTCCTTTGACAAAATTTGAGCTCCTTCCTCCCAAAACTCTGACTGAATAAGGAACACACTCACTGGAAATACAAAAAAAAGTGTGGTAGTAATGGGGTTATATGGCATTCCCTCCTTGAAAAAATAAAAATTAGTTGCTGCCATCATTTGCCGGCTGTAGAGCTTAAACAGTGAAATCATAGTGACTATGAAGCCAATGACAGTCTTTCCAATAAATAAACTTTACTGAAGGAAGATGCAGTTTTGATCAAGAATCACAACAGTCACATGCAATATGATTCATCTCTTGCTGTATAAGAAAATATAATTCTCATCCACAAGTTGGCTAACCCCTTCAGAGGATGGTATGATAAGAATAGGAGATAGGAATTGGTTAGGCAGTTAGGGTAAAAAGACCCCAAAGAAAAGTAGCCAGTTTCTTGGCTAAAAGTCAAAATGTCCTTGGGCCTCTTCGCAATATACTCCATTCCAAAGGCCAAAAATGTCAAAAGTATTTGGGAGCATTTATCTAATCCTTAAAAGATCTTAGAACTACCTCTTCAGAGAGGGCCAAAAAGCCCCATTCAAAAAGAAGAAAGAGTACATGAAGTTATCAGAAAAAAATGATGGGGAGATAAGGGAGGAGTTGGAGGGGAGGGAGTGGGCACGAATTTGATCAAAACACCTTATATGCATGTATGAAATTCTCAATAAATTATTTTTAAAAAGAAAATATAATTCTCATATGGTTAGTGGCAGTGAAGACTAAATATTCATTAGTCCACATGTGCTATAGGTCAGCAACGTGAAGCATTCTTTAGTTGTGCCTCTCAATCTGTATTGAGGTTACAGACAAAATCCCATTTGCTGAAACCACTTAAACATTTCACAGGGAAAGATGGTCTTCCTCCAAATTCACTAACATACTTTTGTCAGGCATGTGGGTCTCTCCATAGGACTTGAGTGTTGCAACTAGAAAGCCATGGCTCCTTATGACCTATTCTTTCTGGTTTCTTTGCACATTATCAATTCTGCTCTTTTTTTAATTTATAAGGAATGAAAAGTAAATCCAGTCATCACTCAGAATAGAGGAATTGGGTAGAAGAATTGGGTTCTAACCTTGGAAGGGAATGTTAAAAGCACTGGCTGCTCTTGCAGAGGACCCAGGTTCAGTTCCCAGCACCCACATGGCAGCTAACAGCCATCTGTAACTCCAGTTTCAGATGATCTGACACCCTCTTCTGACCTCCACAGGCATTGAATGACACAGGTGCACTTACATACATGCAGGCAAAACACTCATACACATAAACTAAAAATAATTTTTTTTAATTTTTAAGAATTTGTGAGTATATTTTGAATCTGCACATTCAACACATTGCTCTAGAAAGTGCCTTGAGATTACCATTAAAACTATTTGGTAATATGAGCAAAAGTTTTCTACACAAGTCATAACCAGAAATTTATTAAACTAGTGCTCTGGTCACTGAGCCAGGAGCACTGGTAATTCTTAGATTCTTAGAGCCTTGAGCAACCCAGCTGTTCTGCCTCTCCCCAACTTTGTGCAATTGATTCTGTGTCTTACCAAAAACACAGAAGTCAGAGCACTTAGTAAATGAGATGTGCCTAAATGAGAAAATGAATGTTTTTCAGTTTCATGTGAAAATTTTTGGAAATACTTTGCTATGCTGATATTTCCATTACATGATATGTTATCTTTTGTCTTTCATGAATGAAGAGAGGATGGCTGTGTTTCTGTCCCAGCTTAAGCTGCCAGCTGCAATGTTGGCTGCTCAAGCTCATGGGAGGCCTGGTCCACCTGGGAAGGATGGGTTACCAGGGCCACCAGGAGACCCTGGACCCCAAGGTAAGTCTTCAAGTGTAATATTTGTCCACCAGGTTTTAAATCCTCAGTATTTATAATATGCTAATTAAAATTAAAACATGTGTGTAGTATGTATAAAATTATTTCTTATGAAATAGCTTGTTAGTATTTGATTTTCTAGTGGTAAATATTAATGCTTAATAATTTAATTTAAAACTGATGTACCTGCTACTATAAATTCATTTTAATGAGATATAGTAGAACAATGACAACAATATTGTCTGTTTTGATATGATTGCTACCTAAGAATTCTAGAGATTTTTTTAATCCCCTTTTCAATGTTAGATAAGACACCTCATCTTGAAATCTTACAGAAACTAGGAAGTCTTGGAAGATACTATTACACATAGTCATTTGAGGCTAAAGTATGATTAGGAGAAAATTTGGAATGATGTCTCAATAGAACTTTGTAGATGGTAACTTTTTCAAGCATAGATACTTTTTTTAAATTTTTCTTTATGTTTGAAAATTTCATACAAGCATACAAATGAAATATGATCATATCTAGTCCCCATTTTCCCCTCTAACTCTTCCCATGTTCCCCAATACACCCCCTCTCAACTTGATGTCTTTTTAAAATATTTATTTATTATTTTTATTTTATGTGTATGAGTGTATTGCCTGCATTTTTGCAAATGCACTTGTGTCATACAATGCCTGCAGAGGTCAGATCCCCTGGAACTGGATTTATTAACAGTTGTTAGCTATCATGTAGGTGTTCGGAATTGAACCTGGGTCCTCTACAAGAGCAACCAGTGCTCTTAACTGCTGAGCCATCTCTCCAGTCCCTTGGTGTCTTTTTTAAAAATAACCAAGTCTAGTTAGTGCTGCCCATATGTACATGGTATGGGACCATCCACTGAAGCGTTTGAAACCTACCCATAGCCACATTCTCAAAAAGGAGGTGTTCTCCCTCCCCCAACAACTATCTATGACTAATAGCTCCTCAGTAAGGGGTAGGGCATAGAGATCACTTCTCTCTATACCAAGATTTTTGGCTGACTTGATCTTGGGTAGGTCTTGCACTGGTAACCACGTAGATGGTATATTTTGAACCTTAAAGAATACCTCATATGACTTCTAAAGTCTTTAAAATCCAAACATACTGGAGAAAAATTATCCCACTGATGACAACTTGATAAGACACATGCTCTTAAATTTCACTTGACTCAGTTATTCTGACATAGACATTCTGCAGAAATATGATTAGCAATCTGTAAACTGGCCAGATAGGCTTGAGTCTAGAGGATTCATGAATTCTAGCAGAGGCATGCCAAATTTAGTATGAACTGTGAAAGATAAGATTAGAGATACTGCAGCTATAGACACAAACACACACACACACACACACACACACACACACACACACACACACACTCCAAAGATATTCCTGAAAATTCTGGGTAATTTACTGTGCTGAGGTTGAATTCAATTTTGCTCTAGAATCCATTTTCAGGTACCGTTTGCTCATAATTAGTCTCAGTGGGCTCCACCTGGGAACAGATGGCACCGTCCCCATTTCTATACATACAGATGACTAGACACATGGAAAGAAAAGCAAATACCAGTACATCCATTCTCAGGATTAGCCACAAGTCCTCATTTCTCACAGAGGATGGACCCCAGGTACCAGTGAGTCTGGCTGAAGTCCTGTATCCATTCCTACTCCAATACAGTGCTCTGCTAGTCTATAGGGAGTAAAGGAATTTTGGCAGCATACCCCTAAGGACTTCAGATTGAATTCCTTAACACTCAGAGACCATCGTCTCTCCTCCACTGCCAGTAGCATTTGGAGGCAGCCAGTATGAAGACAGGAAAGTAAGGGAGACAGTTCTCAAGGCAAGAGGTGTTGTCAGCTACTGAAGGTTTAGCCAGGAAGCTGCTAATGAAGTGGTTAAGTAGAGCCACATAAGAGAAGCCAGTTAGTCTGAAAGTTAACTGCAACCGTTAGAAAACAGCAGTAGAGAAAGGCATCTGTTATGCTGAGCTAATTGATCAGAAGATGAGGACCATTTTGTCCTAATAAGTATTTTGCCAGAAGGCTGATTTGGAGACAGTTTATATAGATGGATGATTGAAGACTGGTGGGAGCCTTGGCACAGGTATAAATTTGTGATCAGGTGTTGTATATTCAATCCTAGCCACCTTGACACAAGATGCTTTACAGTTCTGCAAAGATCATTATTTCCTCAGTCTGTTCTTGTCACTGATTACTTTGGCCATATGCAGTTCCCATTACACAAGAGATAGGCTGGAGGGAGTAGATGCCACAAAGCCTTCTTGCTAATTACCAAAGTCATGGTGATGAAAGAAAACATGCTGCCCCTGATTGCTGTGAAGACAAGGGTTCTATGAGGATATATCTGGAGTCAGAATAAGATCTGGCCTCTGTGCTGAGCTTCAAAATCACTGTGTTGGTCTTAAACCTATAGCCTCCATTTCTCCTAGGTCAGAAGGTTTCACTCACAGCTGAAGGAAAAGGGAATCAAAATTGACTTTCTGTGTGTACACAGTTGTGTAGAGGGTAGTTATTATCTTTTATTAGTTGGGCGTGTTCTGAAGTCACAGTGTATGAGAATTGGAAAGAAGAACTTGAAAGCCCATCTGAAGATATGTGATGCTCAGACCACATGAAGAATAAGCACTGTTGATACCAGTAGAGAACTTCTGATGGATCCTTCAAACTTTGATGGTCCAAAAGAATACATGCAATGGGAGATCAAGGTGATCATAGAAGACAGAGTTACAGCTTAAGTCACCTGTCCCATACAACCTCCAGGCTATTATTGGCTTCTAAATGAAAGAAAACCCATTTTTTGCTAATCCATTAACCCATAGAAAATTGATGGTCCTAGCATAGTTTTAACCTGTTAGATCTGATAGCAGTGGGGAGCACTAGAAAGGAGAGGATATGACAGTGAATCAAAATGACTTAAGAGCTCAACTGTCCAGTTAATGGACCAGATCCAGGGAAGCTGAACAACTTGAAGGCATAAAGCAGGTGCCCCACATGAAGAACTGTTCCACCCAAAATGCCAACAGCACCCTTTTCAGGCATCATCTATGTAGTGTGCACATAAGTGTGTACAAATTTGGAAATAAATCTCCAGAGTTACAACTGAACTCTCCCTCTGGAAATAAATGCAGTCTGCCATCCAATAAACTATAGCTCAGATCTCATCTCACCTATGACTAATGTTTCAGATGGCTGTGCACTTTAGATTAGGGTGTTTCTGGTCTTCTTTACAGTGTTCTACAGAACTTCAGATGTCAAACTGTCATCCTGTGTACTTACACTCTCTGGGCATACATGCATGGTTACAGATACACTGACCTCTTCTAAATTTGAAAAGCGTCCTCCCTGAAAGAAGTAGAAACTAAATTCTAAGAAAGGAGAAAATGTTATTGATATTGTTAGTATTTCTATCTCAGGCCCTTTTATGAAATAATTATAAAAAGGAACCAGTGGCTTTATGACAGTTATAATTAATGAGTTTAGAACCGTATTAGGAAATTCAGGAGTGGACAACTCTCTTGTTCTTACGCAATTCGATGGCTTTATTAACCTAATGAACTCAGAAATTGCTACATTTGACAGGGGGAAGGTAAAAGTGACCTTATACAAATATGAAATTTATCATTTCTTGTCTTGTGATACAATATGTACTAAAATCCTTGTGATATTATGTTTCAATTGTATTAAAATCTTAAAATTGATTTTAAACTACATATGTCAATTTTTGCAGATATATTCATCACATGGGATTGGGTTGTCCTTGCAAAACCTCTTGTTAATCAAAAGTTCATCTATCTTTAGTTATTTTTCTTTCTTCGCTTTTTGAGCCTATGAGTATAAGTTCTTACTGACATAACTCAAAAGGACAGTTTTACCGTGTATGTAAATGTTGAACCTGAGGTGAGTTATCAAGTAAACCTTGGGCAATAAATACTAGTTAAATTCCAGAAATGTTTAAACAATCAATTTAGAGGGATGTTTTCAGGTGGTTCCAAACACTGAGGTTCTTTCTTGTAGTTCTAAGTGCTAAAAGAAGGCCACTTCTATCTAAAGATCTTGAAGTATTTTAAATTTGAGTAGGTATCAACTTGGGATATTGTGCCTCATGTTTACGTCACTGTTTCCTGTGGTATCTGGGACAGTATTGAACATCTTTAATATAGTTTTCATATATGTTTTCACTATGCACTTTGAAATATATCTTTTCCCACCATTTTTACAGTTACCACATCTCTAAGATAGTTAATTCTGTGGTGGTTGTATTGCTAATGTTATTTAGAGAATAATGCATATACTGTGTGGTCAAGTATACTTGAAAGTGGTTACCACCAACATGATATGTTATTCCCAACACACATGCAAGTTTAGAAAAGGTAACAATTAGGTTAGGACCCATTGTTTCCTGCTGAGATGCCAGTCTGCTTAGATTCTTCCTGTGACTCTGTGTAACTCCTCTGTTCACGTGGGACTGGGAATGATCTCTAGGCTACTGTATGGAGATAAAAAAATAGAACTAAAAGTCCTCTTGTTACCACTGTGAAACACATCACACAAAATCTTTTTTTCAAACAATGTAGGATATGTGGTTGCCATCATATAAGATAAAGATAAACTTTTTGTAAGGTTTTTAAAAGCCCAGATAAGGGCTCCTGGACACAGGAATTGCTTTGTACTATTCTAGCTCAGACAACACAAGCATATTCAAAAAACAAAATGATTTTAACATGTAAACAGATCTTAGACCTAATTGATTTTTGTTAAAATACCTTATGTTGAAGTACTTTCAGGGGAAATTCCTCATTCTCTTATTTTCTAGCATTGTTAAAATTCTTGGTCCTTTATTATTATAAACTGCTATGTTAAAGCTTATCCTGTTCTTAACTGATTTGACTCAAACTCATATTCCTGCTGACATTAAAACCATGAGCTGCTTGTTTTATTTAATTATTGGACTAATGTCTGCATTCTTATATTACCTTGTTCTTACATGAACAGTAGTTCTCTTTCTGGATATTTCTTTCATATTTCCTGTACCTAGACTCCCACCAGAATTTTTATTGAGGCTGTGTATCATAGCAATATGACAAGATATAAATGATTTATTTGAGTTCTTTAAGTATCATTTTTGGTAACAAAACTCTTAGTATCAAAGTTTTCCTTGTTGAGACTTTTTATATTAGCTGCATTTTTTAAGATCCTTGTTGCCTATTATATGGGACCTGATATTTAAATTTAGTGTATGACGGGCGGAATGGATAGCTGAGACATGATTAGGTTGAGTCAAGAAACAAACTCAAAAAATGGTTCTTTTGTGTGCTATGTTGCCATTAAACACTTCCTTTCATGTCTCACTTTTTATTTTTCTCTCACTCAGGCTACCGAGGACAGAAAGGAGAAAGAGGTGAACCTGGAATTGGGCTGCCAGGGAGTCCAGGTCTTCCTGGGTCTTCAGGTAATAGAGATATTATCTCCACACATGTAAGCCTCTCAAAACAGTCATCTTCTTCCACATGGCCTTTTCGTGTGGAGTTTAATGACACATGATGTTTGGGGGTGGCGAAAAAAAAATAGGATCCTGTGTGACCTGCATTCTGATGGTGTCTTTTGCTTCCTTAGCACTGGGTTTGCCAGGTTCACCAGGTGCCCCAGGGCCTCAAGGCCCCCCAGGACCCAGTGGGAGATGCAATCCAGAAGACTGCCTCTATCCTGTGTCTCCTGCCCATCAGCGGGCAGGCGGCAAGTGAACACACAGAGGGAAAAATCCTTCCTGTGATATCTCTTTGCCATTGGAGCTGTCAGTATGGGCTTCCAAACCATGCGTTCTTAAGCGCTTATGGTTTATGGACTGCTGTTCCTTCTTTATTTTTTTTTTTTCAGACACCAAAAGCAACAATCTGATTCTTATTCCTATAGAAATTGCGACTCGATATTTTTTTAATTTTTACCAACTTTGTTCCGTGTTTTGCTTTCTCGCGGCTCTGAGTTCCTCTCGGTTTCATGTGAAATACACAAGTGGACTTGTAAACTTCTCCCTGGTTCTTCAAAAGAAATCACATCTGATGATGTAGCAGATGGAACACATACATTTTGTAAACTCATCAACATGTGATTGGTCTTTAATTTCTGAATTTTAAAATTTCAAACTTCCTATGATATTTTCTTAGTATTTAAAGTTATTACTGCTTAAAATTTTTCTTTCATTTTTTTGAGACAGCACTTTGCTGCTGTTGACTGTTTCATGACTTATTTTTTATAACAAGAATTCTTATGCCATCCTATGTTCATTTTATTTATGCAGAAAAATACACCATAAGAGATTCACTTTAAAAAAAAAAAATACGGACGACTTTTTATTGGGAAGCCCAAAACTCATCATAGCCAACTACTGGAGTGATTTATTAATATTTAGTTGTGAGTTCAATTCAAAGCACTCACCGACAGCATGCACACATGGCGGCATGTAAAAAGAGGAACAAATTCCATTCTGTGGTCACTTCAATGAGTTTCTCCTGTGGTGAACAGAAAGCTGTTTTCCCTAAGAGGTGTTTAGTAGTAAAGACACCAAGCTGTCATCACCTCCTGGCAAGACCTTTGAGCTCTTTCATGCATTATTGTTCTGAACTTATCCTTGAGCTGAACGTTAGAGCAATGGGCAGGATCTGTAGAGACTGGAGAAGGAAACTACTCACCAAGAAGACAAATGTGTGGTGTCACCGAGTGAATGTGTGGAATGTGAAGCCCACCTGCTCCTAAGGAAAACAGTGGTTCCTCCAAAGCTGCTGAAGGAGGTCCAGTTCAGCAAAGGAAAGCCAGGGAGCCCATGTGCCAGTCACCGTGTGCTTCGAAACCCTATGTTCTGAAAGGAAACAAAATTACAATGACTGCAGTTGCTCAATGAAATATTTATTGCATAGTTATTTGTGGTTGGGAGAAGTTTTTGGTGGGAAACAACTGATTTTCTAGAATATTGAGCATGAGAATGTGGCTGAAATCTAGCTGGTTGTCCACAGATGCTGAGCAGGTCACCAGACCTCTCGTCACAGATGCCAGGAGGTCACACCTCTTGGAGGAGCAGAGTAGATGCCACAGGATAAGATGATTGCTTTTGTCTGTTAATTGAAAATAATGAGTTTAGAAAAGCAAGCCCACTGAAAGTGGTAAAAGCTGTGAACAGATTTTTGCTGGGGAGCATGCCTGACTTAAGGCGGGGTTTATTTCAATGCACCCATGATTTGAACTGGTTTTCATTACAGATAGATGAACTGCTGGTCAGGTACTGTCGACATGGCTCTGCATAACACAACCTTTTAGTTATTTTATATTGAATTTTGCTGTATATTTTAATTCCAAGTTTATTTTTTTTCAAGGTTACTTAATTTATTTTCAGTGTTTTTAACTTTAAGTTGATTTCCTCCTTCATTTTCTTTCTTATTCAATACCTGCAATGGTGCTGTTTTAAAGTCATACAATTGGAATATGCATATGTTTTGCATATATATCTTCTTAATCAATGATAAAGTATCTCCCAAAATGTACATAGGGTGAAAATTTGGTGCTATGTGTATATCTTGAGCTTTTAATTTGTTGAATTTTCTGAAAACTTAAAATTTACCTGATGCATATTAATTTACTTGAATTTGTCATAGAACACAACCTTTTCTATGTTTTCAAAGATTATTTTTAATATTAATTAACAGGCTATTTATCCTTTTGCCTCTTGGCTTATTCAAAGATATTTATTTTATCATGTTAATATTTTCATAGGCTTTTTGCTGATAGTCATCAGTGTATTTGGGGTTTTATAGTTGATCATTTCACATGTATAAAGAGAGGCAATTCATTTTCTTATTTTGTAAATTATGTTCATTTCAGTTCTACAGAATATGACTGACAAACTGTATAGTTAATAATCTTTCTCTTATTTCCATGAATGTGTGATAGGCTTATTCCTGTTTTAAGTATTTGGATGCATTCAGGTGACTTGATGAGGGTAGAGATAACATGATGCATGTTGAAAAGTGCCCTGTTACAATGATTCAAGCTCTCTTCTTGTACCTGGAACATATGACTAAGTGTGACACAACTAGAGGGACAGGGCCATGGTCACATAGCATAAGCCCCACATACCATTATAATTTATCATCTTCAAGTGTTTTGTAAAGCCTTAGCTTTATTCACAACAAAGGGCTGAAACACTGGGTTTAGCTCATACAACACAGAAGCTGGGCAGATGCTCAACCCTTTAATAAAACGGAACAGGATAATTTGGTCCCAAAGAAGGGTAGGAAATTTCCCTCTAAATAACTTTATGGTTGCCAGTTCTCCTGTAATTTGCTTCATTCCAAGATGAAAAGTGTTTAGTTCCAGTGATGCCCACAGCAAGGGAGAAGAAATATTAATTTTCTGTCATTTGTGCCTCAGACTTGGTTTTAAATGTAAAGTAGTTACAAGTCACTATGACAATATTAAAACTGTTTTATCCATATGCAAGCATGTTTGAACTCAGGTCTTAAATTTCATACCAATCAAGTTGACACTTACAGGTAGAAATCTTCCAGGATAGAGAAGATTTATCTTCATGTCATATTTAAGACTTTTGGAACCTGAAGAAAAGGAGAAGAATAACCCATGCATTTTTTAGTGTTCTTTCCAACTGAAAATGTTAACAATTACTTCTAACTGTAACAGAAGCACAGCCAGTCTTAACTTTTTAAACTGCATATCTTCATCAGAGTTATTTACTTAGTGACTTTAAAGTCATGTGCTTTTTTTTTTCTATATTTCATGACATAGTTGAAAATTTGTAATTTTCGTCACTTATAGAAATTAAGTAGTTAATTCAAGATATGTTGCCTATAAAAACTATCATTTAATGTTCAGCTTGCAGTTTTTATGAATAAATCTTAGACGTTAAGTAGAGTTTAGCTTTTCCGTTTCTGCAGCCTCTCTCATCTTAGAAACTTATGATATACCTCTTTTTTTCCACAAGATGGCGTTTGAGGCACTTTGTTGAGAACTGAACAAACCAAAGTCTACAACTAAGAAAAAGTTGGTGGACAATTGAATCAGACTTCTGCCCTCGCACTTTTTTTTTTTTAAACTTTGTAAATATTCTTTGTTAAATTATATTTTGTTTACTTCATTTGTGTTTTTCCTAGTTTTCGGTACCTTTGTGAAGCAGGCACAATAACCTTTAGTTATTGACTGTTTCAACTTTATTATTTCTTATGTGTAGACCTGTATGCAACATGCAAATTGCTACTTAACTTTGCTTGTATACTACCCTTGTATTTTAGTGACTAATGTGAACACACCTAAATAATCATTCTCCCTCTTAGACAGGACAATCTTTGACTGACATAAAGCATCTAGCTTGTCACAATAAGTTGACAATTTTTAAAAAAGCTGCACAATATCTAAACTCTGAATTGTTCAAGATAAATGTTTGCAATTTGATTTGTATAATGTCTATTTTTCTAGAAATATATCACTATTTATGAAATCAGATAAACCTGCTTTTCAATATACCAGCTTTTCTCTCACATTGATAACACTATCCTGAGACTTGGAATTAGGCTCAGTGACATGCTGAAGTGGCTTCCCACAGAACCTCAGAGTAGTTTTGCAGATTTGATCCTTGATCTTCCTTTGAAATTATTTTTCACCCTTGTCTGTACATATCCAGCTTGTTTAGACACACAGGTGTTTTCTGTCCTGGCTTTAGAGTATTGCCCAGTGTGAAGGAATGCACTCTCCTTTTATGCCTCTCAGAGATTACCCAGACTTCTAAGACAAGGCAATACAGAGAATTTAATTAATACTGTTTATGTCATGTCCATCAATATAATGTGACCCATTAGATTGTAGTTATTCACTAGTTGGTTGGTAAAAGTAGCATTCATTATATTACACGTGTTCGGCTTCTAGGAGTTTCAGAAAATGGGAAGTTATTTTCATTTTTATGTACTGATACAACAGGAATTACAAACCTTTCACTAAGCAAAATGTCATGCAGAAAAACTGGTCAGGTTCATTGAATTGAATGCAGTGCCAGGTGGACACAGAGAAAACTCATTCAGACAAGTAGACTAAGCAAGCAAATTTACCTGACAGACAAGACAGATTTATGAGACAAAGCTTAGTCTATGAACATCTATCTACATGGAATAAAACTTTGATTCCAATAGTGAATGATATATCGTGTAACTCAAGAAGTTAGCTTTTTGCTTCATGAATTTGTAAACAAAGGAATGCTAATAAAATAGATTCACTAAACTTAGGGTTAACTACTTAAAATTTAATACAAGTCTGTGTGGCACTTGACCGTAGTAAGCTTACAAGTATGAAAATGCAATTCTACAACTTTTTATTTTGCTTTGTTACTTAAATTATATTTGTGGGATAAATACTTTTAGTGAATTTAAATTCAGATTGTAACATGGAATATTTTATAACTATTTTTAAAATAACATTTGGGATGTATTTTTCTCCGTTTTGTTTGATCTCTATCTTACCTCATCAGCTATTTAAGGTTTAATTTTATTATACTCATGTTAAGTGAAATGGCACTGGTTTTATTCTAAACCCAAGTGAATACATGCTTTGAGACTTTGATTCCTCTATATTTATTATGCATAATTAGCTTCTTACCAATCTTAGCAATAAAGGAATTAACTTTAAATCAGGGAACTCTAAGGTGCAATTCTTAATACCACACCCACTCTTTACCACTTTTCAGCAGCTGAAGTCCCTCCCACACTTCAATTCCATTCTGCTAGGTCTCAACCACAGGGACTCTCCAAAACCACTCTCATATCAAGAGTAAGCACTGTTTATAGCATCTAGGGAACCTGAAACCAGTCTAATGCAAGGCTGTGTTTATACCACACTGGAACACACAGTTTTGCCATGTGAATTGTTGCTTGACTTGTCCTAATGGAGTTTATAACCTACCTCCCTGGTAGCTCATAAAATTCTCAGTATAATCATTTCAGATAAGAATTATAAGCAGAAAAAAAGTCAGAGTGGGCAGTCTTTTGGGACTTTCGTCTCCCAAAGTGATGGCCTCGTTAAAATCAATCAAGACTCATCGCTACAAAGATGCTAGAGGAAGGGAAGAAGTACCACAATTAACTTTCCTCATATAATACGCTCTTAAATCATTGGTGATAAGGCAATAAGTATTTAAATATGTGGCATGTTTTCCTAACAGAAAATGTCAAACTATGTCAGTGGATATATGGCTCTGTATGGACTGGTTAATGACTTCCACAGTTCTGAAGTTTTCTTGCCTTCACTTTTCCTTACTATAAATTAAGTAGGTGCTCTTTAAGGAATGTTATTCTTTTCATACGCAATTTGGAACTTGAAGACCAAATAAAAGTGTATCAAATGAAACTTAAAGAAGATTCTTCATGGAGTCAACTTTCCTCATTTATTCTCTTCCCGGTTATTCATCTGGGGAAGAACAACACACAAAGCATGTTAAACAGAAAGTGAGCGTGAGCTGCCATTTATTGAAACTAAAATATTAATCAGTGAGCATCCTTGTTCCAGATTGAACACATGTGTTACCCTTCTTCAGATAATGCTTTAGATATCATTTGAGCATGTGTATTTACAGTCACAATCTTATAACTAGCCAAGTTGATTTAGTATTTACTGAACCATATGCACTTAACATTCAGCATCAGAAGCTCACTAAAAACAATTTAAGTACACAAGTGAAAGGTATTAATAGTATATGAAAAATGACATATATTTCTTAAGCACAAATGTTACCTTAAAAATTAATATCATTTATGTTCATTGCCCATTTGTACACACTAAACTTGTTAGCATATTTTTAATAATGTTTTGACACTTCTTTTGCCAAGATTACTAGCATGTTTGAAAGTAATTTCCTTGATATCTGAAATAACTTGCTTTTGTCTCTAGTGATTTTATACCTAGATTGGTTTATTTTGAACTTCTGGGTTATAAGAAAAATTAATCTTGGAGATTTATACTTCAGAAGCACTGTGATAGTCAAATAATACAATTACAGGTGATCTTCTAAAGCAGGGATTTATATTAACCTCAGTTCAGGTTACAAATAAATCAGATCTAATAATGTTTACGGATACCAATATTGGTTTAATCAGCTTGAAATATAAAGTATTTCAAGTCAGTCACCTAACTTGATGTGACTACTCCTTCAAACACTTCTTCCAAACAGGAAACAATTACCCAAAACCATGTCAGTGAATCTGTGTGCTCAGACTGGGAAGTGATTTACATACTTCTTAACTAACCTGTCAGCTGTTTGGTGTGGATGTCATATACTGCTTTAGAAGCACTGAGTAGAAATAAATCATAAATCACTGGCTCTTGATTAACACAACAGTTTCTAATCAACTTTAATTATTTACACATTCCTCTCTTGCAAGTTCTCTACTGGACACTTCATCAAACTTTTAAAACTATCTCAAAGACTATTTAGAGATCTCTATTTTGCTAGAGATGGACATTTGATCTAGCACAGCACTCATCAGCTATCTTTCAAGGAGAAGATTTGATAGGCATTTTACAAGCTTTTAATCTAGTTTTTCTGTAAATTGTTTAACTAAAAAATGCAATGGGTTGGTCCCGCCATCTGGAATGTGCTAGTTTTGCATAATCTATTTGTAAGTTGTTGTATCCAATGTTACTTATTGTATCTGTGGAGCTTGCTACACAACCTTGATACATCAGGTTTGTGTAAAGTTGAGTGAACTGATCTTTGAAATTTTCTTTTTTTAATTCTTATGACTATGATATCCTAGAACTAAGAAACATGTTTATTTGATTACTTTTTTCTTTTATTTGATTATGCCACTCTAATTAAAATAAAAACACTTTGGTGAAAAGATCATTTGTTTGCATTTTTAAAAAATATTTTATTTATTATTTTTATTTTATTTGTATGAATGTATTGCCTGCATGTGTGTAAGCGCACCCATCTTCTGCAGTGCCTTCAGTGTTCAGAAGAGGATGTCAGATCCCCTGGAACTGGAGTTACAGTTGTTAGCTGCCATGTGAGTGCTGGGAATCGAACCCAGGTCCTCTGCAAGAGAAGTCAGTGCTCTTAACCACTGAGCCATCTCTCTAGTCACCTGCATTTTTTAAATTATGTATCCTGTAAAAGGATATACTATTTTTATACAAATTGGGAACTGTAACAGATACCTTGATTTCTAAAAATTATCTTCCAAACAAGAGGAAGAATACCATTTCAGTCTAGATAAATGACACTAATCCATCTAGCCAAGTTGGAATCATTCTCCTTAAGAACAATTCATAACAGAAGGCCCAGAACTACATGCTAGAAACAGCTTAAAGAAATTCAAATGCAGATTACATAAGACTGATTTAACCAAACAACTCAGACTAGAACTTCAAAATATAGAGTACACAGGAGAAAACAGTTGATAGAAAAATGTTGTTAGAATATATTCTTCCTTAAGAAAATAGAATTTCCTAAACCAACTGAGGAAATTGACTTTGGAGCTGTTGTTCTATGTCTGGGACAAGCCACTCATAAGCACTGTGACAGCATGTTAGGTCTGGTCGATAGTTCAAGTACATGTTCATGAAACAACAAACCAATGTGTCTATGTAAACAGTGATAAAGTACTTGAACATCAGGAAATAGCTAACTGTTAAGAATATAATCTTTTAGGTCCTGGGGTGCACCAGTTTCTAAGAGGGTAAGTGCATGTGCTGCACCATGTGAGGAACCTTATCACACAGGATGAATATTTTCCTGACTTAGGTGCTTTTATATTGATTTCAAAATTCTTAACTCAGGCACGACCTGCAGGCCTCTCTCCAGGGTAAGTCTATCACTCCTCTGTGCCTTGACTCCCCCAGCCTCATTCACCCTCCCATCTCCACTGCCCATCTCTCCTCCTAGCCTGGGTTCTGTGCCATTCCTTGTCTTGGCACGCCACATACTGGGGGAACCACCACTGTTTCCTGATCCTTTGCATCCAGACCAACCCAGTTCCTTCTCAGGTCCCCAGGAACCCTGGGGCCTGGCCCTGCCCTCACCTCCCTCTGCTTCCCTGATCTGCTGCAACCTGCCAGACTCTTTCCTGGACTCTGGGCAGACATTTCCTCTTCCTGATCCTTTGCATCCAGACCAACCCAATTCCTCAGTGCAGTCCCCAGAAGACTGTGGGGCCTCTTCCCACCCCCATCTCCCTTTGCATCTCTGGGTGGCAAGGCCACCAGCTGCCCTAGATCAGCATCTTTCCTGGACCTGGCTCCCAAGCCAGTCCAACCCCCATATTCCTGAGGCCCAAATCTTTCCTAGAGGGATACAGACCTTAGGAGAAGCCTGAGAGTGTCTGATCCTCATCTGACTTGGGCCTCTGTGGGAACTCCTGAACACAAAAGATATTCATTCCCAAAAAGTAAACCACAAAGACACAAAAAGTTTACAAAAAGAAGCAGACCTAAACTTGAAGGCTTGAGTCTCACACAAGAACCAGAAACTACAAAAGAAATTCACATGTCAAAATCACAGAGAAAAAAATAATAACATGAAAAACCAAAATAACATATCCCCA
>NW_008358101.1:6164109-6164417 GCF_000622305.1 Nannospalax galili
TAGGGACTAGAGGTGAGGGAGAATGACTATACACAAGGGGTTGTGGAAAGAAATACAATGAAGATATAACTGTGGAAAAGTACAGGAATATCAAGAATGTAAACAGAAATAAAAATGACAGGATTAATACTCATCTTTCATTAATAAGTTTAAATTTTAATGGACTGAACCCCCCAGTCAAAAGACACAGACTATGTGAATGGGTTAAGAAACAACCCATCTTTTTGTTGTCTGCAAAAACTCATCTCACTTTCAAGGACAGACTCTATCTCAAACTGAAAGGATGGAAATAATATACCAAGCGAATT
>NW_008358101.1:6164634-6166497 GCF_000622305.1 Nannospalax galili
GGGACTTCAATACCCCACTGTCTCCATTAGATAGGTCAACAGGGCAGAGAGTTAACAGAGAGACATCTGAATTAAACAATACCATATATCAAATGGACTTAACAGACATCTACTGAGTATTCCACCCAAGCACGAAAGGACATACTTTCTACTTAGCACCCCATGGAACTTTCTCGAAAATAGACCATATACTGGGGCACAAAACAAACCTACAAATACAAAAAGATTGAAATAATTCCATGCATTTTGTCAGACCACAATGCAATAAAGCTTACAATCAACACTGTAAGAAGCACTAAATACCACATGAATACATGGAGATTAAACAACACACTCCTAAATGATGAATGGATCAAAAGAGAAATTAAGAAAAATAAAAGTATTCCTGGAACTGAATGAAAAGGACAATACAACACAACAAAACATCTGGGACATGCTGAAAGCTATCCTTAGAGGGAATTTTATAGCTCTAAGTGCATACATCAAAAAAATCAGAAAGAACACAAATAAATGACTCAACATTGCAACTCAAGACACTTGAAAAGCAACAAGAAATGAAACCCAAACCAAGCAGACAAGAAGAAATGACAAAAATCAGGGCAGAAATTAATGAAAACAATACAAAGAATCAACGAAACTAAGAGCTTGTTCTTTGAAAAGATAGACAAGACTGATAGATTGCTAGCCCAGCTAACCAAAAGAAAGAAAGAGCTTAACAGCTTAAACAGACCAATAACACAAAAAGAAATTGAAAGAGTGATACAAAACCTCCCAACTAAAAAAAGCCCAGGACCAGATGGATTTACAGCAGAATTCAATCAGACATTTAAAGATCTACATCCAGTACTACTTAATTTATTCAAAAAGATAGAGATGGAGGGAGAACTTCCAAATTCCTTCTATGAAGCCAGCATCACTCTAATACCAAAGCCAGGTAAAGATACAACCAAAATAGAAAACTATAGACCCTTATCCTTAAAGAATATAGATGCAAAAATTCTCAACAAGATACTTGCAAATCGCATACAGACACATATCAAAAAGATCATCCACCATGATCAAGTCGGCTTTATCCCAGAGATGCAGGGATGGTTCAAAACATGTAAGTCAATAAATGTCATAAATCATATAAATGGGCTCAAAGACAAGAACCACATGGCCATTTCAATAGATGCAGAGAAGGCTTTTGACAAAATTGAACATGCATATATATTCAAAGTCCTAGAGAGAATTGGACTGGAGGGAACATACCTCAACATAATTAAAGCCATATATAACAAACCCACAGCCAACATCATTCTAAATGGAGAAAAACTGGAAGCATTCCCATTGAAATCATGAACCAGATAAGGCTGCCACTATCTCTACTTCTCTTTAACATGGTGCTTGAAACTCTTGCAAGAGCAATAAGACAAGACCAGGAAATTAAAGCAGTAATAATTGGAAAAGAATAGATCAAATTATCCCTTTTTGCAGATGATATGATATTATATCTAAGAGACACCAACATTTCCACCAGAAAACTCCTAGAAATTATTAACCATTCAGTAAAGAGGCAGGTTACAAAATTAACCTACAAAACTCTGTAGCCTTTCTATATACCAATAACAAGCAATCAGAGAAGGAGCACATGCAAACACTCCCCTTCACAATAGCTGAAAAAAAAAAGTCTCAGAACAAACCTGACCAAAGAGATTAAAGACCTCTGCAATGAAAATTTTAAGTCTTTAAAGAAAGAGATTGAGGAAGACATCAGAAGATGGAAGGACCTCCATGGATTTGAAGAATTAATATTGTGAAAATGACCATCCTACCAAAAGCCATTTATAGATTCAATGCAATGCCAATCAAAATTCCCATGAC
>NW_008358101.1:6166619-6167881 GCF_000622305.1 Nannospalax galili
CAGCAAATGGTGCTGGCAAAACTGGATCTCCACTTGTAGAAGAATGAAACTAAATCCCTCTCTTTCAGTGTGCACAAAAGTCAACTGCAAATGGTTCAAAGACCTCAATGTAAAGCCTGAAACTCTGAAAGTGTTAGAAGCAAACATTGGGAAAGACCTACAAGGTATAGGTGTAGGAAAGGATTTTCTAAACTGGACATCAATTGCTCAGGAAACAAGGGCAAGAATTAACAAATGGGACCTCATTAAACTAAAAAGCGTCTGTACATCAAAGAAGGCAACCAGGGAAGCCAACAGAAAACCCACAGAATGGAAGAAAATCTTCACCAGCCACACATCTGACAGAGGTTTAATACCCAGAATATATAATGAACTCAAAAAACTAAGAATCAAGACAAGAAGTAACCCAATTAAAAGATGGGCTAAGGAACTGAACAGAGAGTTCTCAAAAGAAGAAGTAAAGATGGCTATGAAGCATCTTAAAAGATGTTCAACATCACTAATATTTAGGGAAATGTAAATTAAAACCACTTTAAGGTTTCATCTTACCCCAGTCAAGCTGGCTAAGATCAAGAGAACAAATGATACCAAATGTTGGAGAGGATTTGGGGAAAGGGGAACACTCATCCACTGCTGGTGCGGCTGCAAACTTATTCAACCCTTATGAAAGCAGTGTGGAGAACTCTTAAAAAGTGCAAATGAACCAATCACGTGACCCAGTTATACCACTCCTTGGCATATACCAAAAGAACTCATCCTATTGCAGAGACACTTGTACATCCATGATTGTTGCTTCTCCAATAGCTAAGAGATGGAAGCAACCTAAGTGTCCCTCAATTGACGAGTGGATAATGAAAACGTGGTTCATTTATATGATGGAGTTTTACTCAGCAGTAAAGAAAGATGAAATCATGAAATTTGCAGGTAAATGGATAGAACTAGAAACTGTTATACTAAGTGAAGTAACACAGACTCAGAACAAAAATCGACATATGTTCTCCTTCATATGTGGATCCTAGAACCAAACCCCGATAAGTGACTATGTATCCATACATAACTACAGGAACCAGGATAACGGAAAGGAACCAGGGAGGTAAAGGAAACAAAGAACCTGAAAAAGAAGGACAGTAGGAAACAAGCCTTAATAAGGGAGATATGGATAAAAATTGGGTGAGTTTAAGGGAGGGGGGAGGGAAGGGTATACAAGGAACCTAGGGGATAAAGGGAAAGAAGGAGCTCAAGAGAGGTAGGACCATAGGAGA
>NW_008358101.1:6168183-6169110 GCF_000622305.1 Nannospalax galili
ACCTACTGACAAATTATACATAGCAGATCAAGAAATATATGTCTAGGCAAGGTTTATCTGAGAACAACTGGTCTTTGCCAAAGATTTATCTACATGGTACACAGTAATTAAAAGTATCAAACTGGTGGAACTAACCTTCTTGGATGTTTAACAGACATACTTTGAGGCCTATACTTATTTTGTCAGAGGGACATAAAGGACAGTTTTTGCTCCTTCCTCTTCTAGGTCGACTAGTTCCAGAGGACTATGAGCATCTCTCAAAATGTCCTGTAATTGTGGTGGGTCACCTGTCCTCTTGATCAAGGAGGCCGAGGAGACCCCATGAGATGGGCTTGAACCAGTGTTCAGTCTACAAAGAGGAGGGTCAACACAGAGGAATCATTGCCTCCATGCTTCCAAGCAAAGCCAGCCATGGTCCACCAGGACCTTTGATTTATCTTCACATAGGCAGAACTGGTAAAAGGAAGGAGCCCGGGGCTCCTCCCAAGCCCATGTGACCCCTGAGGAACAGATCCTCAAACGACCTTAAGAGTAACAATAAATTGGTTTATCTGGGCCAACCATATGGCCTTAAACACCAAAAAGGAAAGTATAACCAGAGATTAAAGGAGCCAATATAATTTTTTAAGAATCCATATGTATAGCTTAAGGCTACATAACAAGCAACAATGCCGGATAGGAGATAGCTTCTTTTGAGTTGTTGGCCAGAGTGGCCCAAAGGACTCCCAGATAGTAACCCAGCATAGAACTGGGAAAATGAACAGCAGACCCCAATCTTATCTAAAGGAATATTGACAACTGATTGCTGCCAGATGAGAAACCACTGACCTTCCTAAAACAGAGAACTCTAGATAGGCTGCCCAGATTCACCAGATGGACAAGTAGTGGGGAATGGCTGGGGGTGCCAACAACACAGCAGACAGTAGC
>NW_008358101.1:6169635-6173581 GCF_000622305.1 Nannospalax galili
GAGTGTGTTACTGAATATGTTAAAGCTGTAATGAAATGCTTCTTCTAATCATGTAGTTATTAAAAATTAAAGAAAAAATTCTTATCTCAGAACTTGGCAAAGAAGAAAGAAAATAACTGAGCCAAGATGGCAGCGACATGGAGCTTTCACTGTGGTATGAAAGGCGTGGAGTAAATAGCCCAAGGTGGCAGACAGCAATGATGATGACAGTTAAGATGGTGAGGGGGGTTTCATGCCCCCTTGGAACTAGCTATGTGCTCCCCAAGGGCCTGGCCCAAGGCATGGTGAAGTTGGGGAGTTTTGTTTTGTTTTGTTTTGTTTTGGGGGTCTTTTTGAAACAGGGGTCTCCCTGTAGCCCCAGCTAGCCTGGAATTCACTACATAGACCAGGCTGGCCTCACCTGCCTCTGCCTCCCAAGTGCTTGGACTAAAGTTGGGTGCCACCACGCCCAGAGAATGTGGGGAGTTTTAAATGGGAAATAACCTTCATGTTTCAGTCAGAGGACTTAAAATGAACTCCAATAAGATATCTCATCACTTCTTCCTCCTGACCATGAGGAAGATGTAAAATCAGCAGACGCCAAAAAAGCCAACCAGATCCTTGACAATGAAAAACAAAACACTCAATCCATCTGTCTCCTTGAGCAAAAGCAAAAAGTGATTTCCTCCAATACTGATGTCTCTCTAGTGATAAATTTAAGCCAGCAAGTAACTGTCGCCTCAATTTGTTGCACAGAAAACAAAAATGTTCCTTCTTAAAAACAAGTAATAGTCATGTGGGCAGAGTCATGGATACAGAAAAATGGTAGGAGCCAGTGTAATTGAAATTATGACCAATCCCATGATCCTGGAACTGCAGTTGCCTACTGTGAACCTGAACTTGGAGCTGTGGTCCCCTCCCAAGAACCTAGAGCTATTGTTGTCTCCCATGAGCCTGCAGCTGTGGTCCCTTCCCATGAAAATGAAGCTGTGGTTCCCTCCAGTGAGCCATATTTTCACATTCTTCTGGTGGTAGGCTGATGGTGAAGCAGATTGGAGGATGGAGGACTTCCCATTGTTAGGCAGTGGTTTCAGCCTTCTCTGAAGGCTGCACTCCTTACAAACCCCTCCCCTGAAGTCCCAGGTTATGCATGGAAATGGCTTTGACTTTGTGTTGGGCTTATGCTGGGGACTGGGGAGGTTTCTGTCATTTGCTAATTCTAATCTTGTGAGGACTGATTCTCAAAATGGACTTCCCACCACCCTTGATAACCAGCTATGGTCTTGACTCCACACCTGGTCCTGGGCTCCCAGGTCTTGACACCGGACCATTCCCATTCCCAGACACAAAGAGGTTGTCCATCATTTTATTATTATTCTTCTATACCTCCAGTGTACCTTCACCTGTGCCCTGCAGAAAATGTAAAACATCTAATTGAAATTCTAGAGATAAAAATCATAGTCTTGAAAGTTAAAATAATAAATAAATAGTCCTTTTTAAAGGGCGAGATGGGTTCTAATACATTAATACTTGGGGATTTTAGCATCCCACTTTCCTTGGTAGACAGGTCATCCAGAAATTTTTAAAAATACTTAATTAAAGGGAAAATATGGATTTAATAGGCATTTTCAGAATATTTCATCCAACAGCAATAGGCATTTTTCAGTATTTTAATTGTAGTGTATTTGTTGTGCAAAGTGTTTGGTTTTATACAGACAAATGTGTCAAGTGTATCCTGACCTCCCTTCAGTCCTCTTCCTCCCTATCCCCTCCTGTTAGTGAACTCCCTTCCCTGACCACCTGTCTGCTTTTGTGTCAATGGTTTTTGTACCTATAAAGAGTTCTAGGACCTAAAAGACAGAAAATGTGAAATTTGTCTTTCTGCATCTGATTTACATCACTTAATATGGTGATCTCCAGTTCCATTTATTGTTCAGGAAATGATATAATTTTTTTTCTTAATGGCTGAATAAACTCCAGTGTGTATATATACCACTTTCTTTTCATCCATTCATCAGTTGAAAGACACCTACCTAAGCTGATTCCATAATTTGACTACTGTAAATAATGGTGCTCAATAAACATGAACGTATAGGTGTCTCTGTGGTATGTTGGCTTAGAATCCTTTGGGTATATTCTAAGAAGTATTATAGGTGTATAACATGGAGAGTTCTAATTTCAAGTGTTCAAGAAAATACCATATTGATTTGATTTCCATGGTGGCTAGACCAATTTATCTGCCCATCAGCATGTGTAAGGGTTCATTTTTCCCTTTACCAAATCTTTACCAGCATTTATTGTGTTAATAGTCATTCTGACTTGGATGAGATGGAATCTTTATGTAGTTTACTTTTAATTTCCCTGATTACTAAAGTTCTTGAACATTTTTCATGTATGATGATCATCTTTTGAAAATACATATTACCTAACAACTCAGATACCTTATCTCTGTGTACATAAACACACTATTTTGCTATCTATCAATATTGCAAATTATCTTCTGAGACCCATCTGTTCATTTCATTAGCCCATTTATTGTGAGTTATTTGGGGGATTGGTATTTATCTAGCCCTTTATAAATTCTAGATATTAATCCTCTGTGAGACATATAACTGGATTCTCCCCTATACTGTAGGCTTGTCTAATCACTCTATTAATTGTTCACTTAACTCTTCTGAAGCTTTTTTATTTCATACAATTCAAATTCTCTATTCCTAGCTTTATTTCTTGAACTGTTGAAGTCCTTTTCAGAAGGTCCTCGCTTATGCCTATATCTTGGAGTATCTTCACAATGTTTGGTTTTAACATTTCCTGAATTTCAGGTCTTACATTAAAATCTTTAATCCATTTTTAAATGGTTTTTATACAGGGTATACAAGAGAGACAGAGGAGAGAGAGAGAGAGAGAGAGAGAGAGAGAGAGAGAGAGAGAGAGAGAGAGAGAGAACTTCATTGTTCTACAAATAGCCAAATAAACCCTTTCCTCCCCAGGTTGGTTTAAAGACGAACTAGAGCAGAAGGCTTTTCCACCTTCTAGTGTTTTCTTCTATTCCTTCCTTCAGTGTCTTCATATTTTCATTGTACAATTTTTTCACTTCCTTGGTTAGATTTATTCCTAGGTATTTTAAATTTTTTGGAAGCTACAGTGAATGAGATTATTTTCCTGATTTCTTTCTCCATGTGTTCATTATTGATATTTTGTAGCTTGCTACTTTAATGACCGTGTTCATCAATTCTAAGAGCTTTCTGGTAGCATCTCTAGGATTTGTTATCATCTCCAAATAGGAATGATTTTCTCCCTTTTCTATCTGTATCCTTCCTATTTCCTTCTCTTTTCCCCTAGCAGTTTAATGTCAGCTATAGATGTGTCATAAATAGCCTTTATTATGTTGAGGTATATTCCTTCTATTCCTAGATTCTTTAGGGCTTTTGGTATAAAACAATGTTGGACTTCGCCAAAATCCTTTGCTCATCTATTGAGATGATCATGAGATTTCTCTCTTTGTATTTATTAGTGTACTGAATTTGTTGATTTGTATAGTTGTACCACCCTTGCATCCTCAGGATAAAGCCTAGTTGGTCATAGTGAATGGTCTTTTTTTTTTCATTAAAAAAATATTTTATTAGTTTCATTTTATGTGTACAACTGTATTGCCTGCAGGCATCTAAGTTTACCCATGTTGTACAATGCCCTTCAGGGGGCAGATCCTTTGGAAAGGGAGTTACAGATGGTTGTTAGCCCCCATGTAGGTGCTGGGAACTGAACCTGGGTCCTCTGCTAGAGCAGCCCATGCTCTTAACTGCTGAGTCAGTTCCTCTAGTCCTGTCATTTACTTTTTTTTTTTTTAATTAGAAGAAGCATTTCAGTACAACAGCATTAACCTATTCAGTAACATTTTTTCTGAGCTAGGGTACATCTCTTTCAAAATTGGCTGTACATTTTTAGGTTTACAGATGAATTATTACAC
>NW_008358101.1:6173592-6221090 GCF_000622305.1 Nannospalax galili
TCTTTTACTCATTATAAACTCTATAAGACATAAAATTAAATGAGGTTAATGGTCTTTTTATTGTAAATTTGGTTTGAAGATGTTTTATTGAGAATTTTTACACCCATGCTCACTATAGAGATTTGGTTATAATTTTCTTATTTGAACACCTCAACAACAGTATAGATCAAACAGAAGGAAAATATCAGAATGTGCATTTAGGTCTTTTGAAATTTCATATTCAGACAAAAATATATTTTTGCACTGATGAATGAAGGAGCTCATTCATTCATTGAAATGACAGCGGCTGGTCCTTAACTAGAAACCAAGTAAAACTACACTTAGAAAACTCCATGTAATCTCTGAAATACTGTGGGAAGTGTGCATGTATATACATCTGTGTAATTTTCTGGGGGAAATAGCTCATAACTTTTATTAAAGTTTCAGAAAAAGTCCATCAATCTCTCTCTTTCTCTCTCTCTCTCTCTCTCTCTCTCTCTCTCTCTCTCTCTGCACACATACACACACACACACACACACACACACACACACATATACACACACAATCCGTCAGAGCATAACACTGTGGAACAGTAAGGACTTTCTAGCTTCCTCTGGTTGGAATAAACCACTAACACAAATACATTTTTAATATTTTATTTCTTATTTTCATTTTATGTGTATGAGTGTATTGCCTACATCTATGTGAGTGTCATGCTATGCCTTCAGAGATCAGAAGAGGATATTGGATAGTTGTTAGCTGCTATGTGGGTGCTAGGACTCAAACCCAGGTCCTCTACAAGAGCAGTCAGTGATCCGCCCTACAAATACGTTTTTAGAAACACCAGTAAGTTAAAATTTAAATGTAACTAAACAAGTTTAATGACTTCATTTAACATGATTATTTATAAAAAACAAAAATAAAAAGTGTAAGAGTTTATGAAACCATGTTTATTTCTTTTTTGGTACAACCAGAGAGGTTACCTCAAACCTTTAAAATAAATAATCTCAGCAATAAAACTTATGCATGCCAGGGTATTATAGTTGCTTCTTTTCTTTCACATAGAAGAACTCAAAGTATTGATGGATTTGGAGTACAGTACATAGAAGTTCACAAATTCAGACTGAAGAAGAAAACCAACATAGTTATAAGGAAATCATATCCTGTGCACAGCCCTTTTTGCCACTCTCGATGGAGCACATTGATGGGAATTTTAAGCACCAATTCTATTAAATGTAGTGGGGTTTCTTCATTACTAATCTAGTAATACTTTATATAGGAACTGAATTAAAAATCTGAGAACAGCATCTAAATTAAAAATGAAAATAAAAAACTGAGAAACCAAACAGTTGGTTTTTTTGTTGTTTTGTTTTTTGGGGTTTTTTTTCCCATTGGCACAGTGACCTGTGATATATCACATAGCACACTAATTTTCAAGATCCCGGGAAGAGGATTGTGAATTTATCTAAAGAAAATTTAAATTTGATTTTAATCTGATGACTCTCCTGTCTTCCCTCTGAGGAAAGGAAAAGGACGTATTGAGTAGCACCATAGTTTTAAACCTGATCGTCAAGTAGGACTAGTGTAACCATGTTTATGGTTAAACACTGTCACCCTCACCCCAGTTTTAGTTGGTCTTTTTTCCTCCAGGCTTCATCACTCCAGGTGTGATTTGTGCAGGTTGCCTGCACCACTAAGCCTTTCACTGGTCAGGCCCTTTGCTAAAGGCTCGCAGACCAGCTTGTAGGGTGCAGGAGGCTGGCTCACAGAAACCAGGAGGGCCAGGAGGGCCCGGGGGTCCAGGCACACCAGGAATTCCTGCCGTTCCTGGGGGACCTTGCTCACCATCCCGGCCATTTCTCCCAAAGCTGGCAGGGCCTGGGTCTCCTGAAACAGACAAAAGATCATATATGTGAGCAGGAGACTCCAAAATAGCTGTAAATCAGCAAAAAGCATTAGACATTCACACCCTAGCCGTGTGCAAGAGAGATGCTTAACAAATGCTTTCAAAAACGATGAACAAGGAAGGTAGAGAGATTTCTTTACTGGATTTGGGTTTCATAGAAATGAAAAATTGAAACACACTTCAGTGTATGTCACCACATTTCCATCACGGTAGCCTCTAGCCATGAGTCTACCATGTGGGTCTACTGAGTACTGGCGTGGCTGGTCCAAAGTAAGAACTATAAGTATATAATAAGCTGGATTTTGAAAGTTTCATATGGAAAAAAAAACTACAAAGTATTTTATCTGAAATTTTTATATTTGTTACTAATATAATAATACTCTGTATCTAGTGAGTTAAATAAATAAAGGCTACTGTATAGGTATCCTTCAACTTATAATGGGGCTGTTTGAAAACATAGTTAGGTCAAAAAATGTGCCAAACTTACCAAACATCATAGCTTACCAACCCAATACACCACACCACAGGGTACCAGGTCTTTCCATTTGTGATTGCGTAGCTGACTCAGAACTGCCCAGCATCAGAAGAAAAGTATCATACTACATATCACTAATCTCATGAAAAGATCAATATGCAAAACCAAGTAAGATTTCTACTGAATTTGAATCACTTCCGGGCCATCACAAATCAAAAAAAATTCCAAATACAACCATCTAAAGTCAGTGACTAGCTGTATTATTTTTATTCATTTTGTCTGACTCTTTACACCCTTTCCATGTGGCTACAGGAAGATTTAAACTCACATGTGCCATGCTGATGCATGGCTCACATTCTCATTCTTATGAACAATGCAGCAGTATTTAATTTAATTTAATTGCTAATAGTGATCCATATCTGGGCCTGGATAGCTAATCTAGTCTAGCTAAGAAGTTACAAACACAAGTTTTTGAGACGAATGGTGTTAAGTTCTAACTTTGACATTTAGGAACAGTATGAATTAGAAAATCACTAACCTCTGACTTTCAGCACCTGTGAGATAGAATGATGCCTTTCTTATAATTAAATTCTGTGACTGACAGCATCTGTTTTGGGGGACTGCTGCAACTATTAAGATATTATTGATTCATGTCTTTTAGAAGACTAAGCCATGCTCCCTACAATAGTCCATCACATTCTAATTGGATTACCCCAACATAAACTTCACCACAGTGAGTTCCTCAAAGAAATGTCTGTTTTGTCATGTTTGTCCAATGGGACACATTCTCTGAGTCATGGAGCCCCATAACTAAGAGGAATTTCTGCTGACTCTGTTCCCCTCTGCACCAGTAGTGCTTTTACTTTCATCCTATTACTGCAAACGTAGTACTAAGAAACCACTATCAAAGCAACTGCATATGCTATGACAATACTGAATTGTGGGGACCCTCAGTCCATCTCAGCTGTCCCAGTTTAGTCACTCTGCCACAAAGCCAGAAGCTAGATCTTCATATTCAATTACATGTTTGCTTAGGTGAAGTTATCAGCCTTCTTTCTCAGAAGTTTCCAGCTCTCTTTCTAATTTACTAATTTATTACATATTTGTTTTTATAATGACCTGGTCTTATTAAGTGGTATTATTTTTACATACTCACGTGCTTTGGGGAAAAGTAATTAGAGGCCCTATTTTACATATATCCCATTCTTCTTTATGTGTTTACATTGAGACCTATACAAAGCAATGCCTTAGGGCAAAACATTAGCAAGTTTTAAGGAAGAATAATTATCTTTGAGTGTATGCATCTCAAGGCTGTAGTTAAGCAGAAATATGTTATTTCTAATAATTTATCCCGTAGGATTTTATCCAACTACACTAAGTTGTGATGAGGTGGGAAATTATGCATTTTCCCCTAATGGGAGAAAGGCTTTTCATAATCCACAGCATCTATAGATAAGGCTATCACATCAGCTCAGGTAGCAGAGCCTATTCTACCCCCTGACATCAGAGGCAGTTAAAGGTTAATTTGGTTATTTTTTTTTTTAGCTTTAAAATATAAGCCCATCTAACTCCATAATAAAGGTAATTTTCATGAACTTTATTGGGAGGAATGTCCCCACTGAGATACAGCAGACCTCTCTTAAGCAAATCAAATCCAGACTAGCAGGAGAAAATGGCCATGCCCATAAGAGGAGTTAAATCCAAAAGAACACAAGTAGGTAGGCAGGTAAGGCCCAGGAGGGTAGACCAACCTCACCTGCAGGCCAAGCCTTATTTTTAAAAAGAGATTTATTAGAGCTCAGTCACAGTCATTTTTTAACATACTGTCTGTGGTTATTCTTTCAATGCAAAACAGAGCTGAACGGCTGCCACAGAGACCCCCCACGCTCAAAGCTAAAGCTATGATCCTATACAGAGGTTTGTTGGTCCCCGATGCCATAAAGCAATAGGCCCTGCTTAGGAAATGCCCTGCCAACTTTACTAGAAGAAAATTTAGAACACAAAAGTAATGAAAATGGCCACTGAGTTTCCATGCCAGTGTTGAGGAGACAAGAGGGAGTGATGGAGTGGAGGCAGGGAGGTGGAAGCCCCAAACTGTTCCTGCTAGCAGCTCCCTGGGGGATGTGGGCCAGTGCTTTAAATAAAACCTTTCTTTTCTTAAACATTATTAACTGTTTCAAACTTCTATTTTACATTAGTAAAATAATCCCCTCCCTCAACCTTAAATTGAAAGGAATTTATTCTTTCAAACACGGACATTAAAAAGTAGAAGCAAAGCTTTCAATTTTTCACATTTAGTTCCCCAATTCAGCACCCTGAGGGTGGTGGGGTTGATGATCTTACTCTGTAAGCTAGGCTGGCCTCAAACTCAGTATGTATCCCAGGATAGCCTCAAAATGCTAGGATTACAGGCTGGATCTATCATGCCCGGTTCTAATTCAACACACTTTAAGAGAAATAGGCATTTTGTTTTGTTTTTAATTTGCTAACTTTATTTCAAATTCTTACTTGTCCTTTGAGGAAAGAGTTGATGAAGTTGTCCTATCCACATATTCACATTATAAAAAGCACACTAAGCCCCAGTCTGCCTTCAGCAAGTACACCAGCAATTTATTCTTTGGGGCTATGGATGAGATCCATCTCATTCACACTTTATAAAGTACCCCTTTTCTCGTGTGCTATACATTGTGCTCATTACTGATTCCATTTTTTATACATTTTGAAATTATTTATTTATTCTATGTGTATGAGTGTTTTGCCTGCATGTATATAAATGCACCATATTGTACAATGTCAATGGAGGCCAGAAAGTGGCACTGGATCCCCTTGAACTGGTGTCTTGGTGGCTCTTAGCTGCCATGTGGGTGCTGGGAACCAAACCTGAGTCCACTACAGGAACACTCAGTGCTTAACCACTGAACCATCTCTCCAGTCCATGATTCTGTTTTCTTTATGTGGAAACTGAGTTGAGAAGGCTAATTACCCAGTAATAACGTAGAAAACATTGCAGTTAGCAACATAGGCTTTGACGATTTACTCTAATTGAACTAACCTTCCACACATACTGATTTGATAACTCTCCTGAGGGTGTGTATGTGTGTGCGTGTGTGTGTGTGTGCATGTGGTAGTGGTGGTGATGGTAGTGTTGGTGGTGGTGATAGTAGTGGTGGTGGTGACACTGTTGTTCAATTCATTGTGTCTAAGTTGACTAGGAAGCAAAAGAGATACAATAATTCAAAGCTAGGCTTGATTCCTCCATATTTCTATTATGAGTCTTCCAGAATTCAATTATGAGAAACTAAGATATTTTATGGGGTTTTGCCTTGTACCCATGCCTGGGAGAAGGGAATAGCCTTCACATAACAGCTTATCAGTTTCTTATGAGCCCTGTCCATACAATATTGTACTCCAAACTTGCTGAGAAGGAGCCCCATTTGGGGTGACATCATATTATTGTCCAGGCTATTCAAGAAGCTAAGCTGATTCACTTTAACATCACAAAATGGGCTTGAATGTTCAGTCAGCACTGAGTTAAGGAAAGTCCAACTGCTTCTCCGTGTCTCTTAAAATAAACCTTGGGTCTGAAGTGCTTTGCCTACCCCATGGGTGTGTTGTCTTCACTAACTGAAATTCAATTCTACACTTATGAAATTTCAAGAATCACTATGCCAGACATTTCATGATTAGAAAAGAAAGGAAAGGAAAAATATCCATGAAATTCTCTATGTAAACACTAGAGGGCAGAAATGTTACGCTTAATGTTACATTAAGTAGGCTATCTGGTCATAAATTGACTGGTTATTTAAACTTTTGATGTGTACCCCAAAGTTACATGTTTTTAATACTGAGCTAGTATTTGACAAGGTTTTTCATCTCACTTATTCCTGTCTCTAGTGAGTTTGTAAGAGAAATCAGGATCTATTGTTAAATAGTTTTCCTTAAAACACTCAGAGTGCTAAGGAATTGGTCATGCATGGGGAATTCAGTGGCAGCAGGCACGCAGAATGCCCTTTAGTGAGATGACATAACCAAGTCACAGTGCTGGCTGGCTCTGGTGTTCAAAGAAGAGGACTAATGACCCAGGGGTCCCTTATAAATTCTACGCTGTTCTGGGAGTGGGGACAGAAAATGGGATTATGGATATGCCCACATGATGTGGCTGGGATCACAAAGACAAATGAATCCCATTAGATGGTGTGTTGTTTTGTCTATTATATGAAGCTGAACTCGGGAAGCGTGAATATTTCCCTCTGCCATTTGCAACCTGGGAGACCTTTGTCAGAGTGTGTGACCTGGGTCAGTCTGCAGTCTCAAAATAAACAGATTAACTACAACAGAATCAGCTGAATGAGCAGCCTTTGGCTTAGCCAGGCCCTGCTTTGTGCATTTCACATGTGTTATCATGTGCATACATCCTCCTACATGACCCTAGGAGGATGTGTGGTTCTCATTCCTGTTAGGCAGGAATGAAACTGGAGAGGTAGTCATTGGCAAGAACGGGAAGGGGAGTGCACAAATCCTCACAGCCTGGCCCCGGGGCCACTTCCCTTGAGTATTTTCCATGCCTAGTCTGGCTCTAACAAACTAGACAGCACATATGTGCTTTAAAACAACAATGTGTGGCAGATAAAATGAGAGTCAAACTATAATAACATATGGTCTATAATAGGAAGTGTCACACTACAACCCAGAGTTTTTAATGCTTAACACACAACAGAGATATGCTGCTATAAAGGGAAACAAAACAAAAACTACACAGAAAGAACAAAGGACTCCTAATAACTGATAGATAAAGAAGGTGGTGGCTCCATTTTCTTTTAATATTAGGTACGTTAAAACAAAGAATGATGAAATAATATTTTTCCATTCCATAGGATTTGAACCCAAAATCAACAACAGTGATTTTTCATTAGTTCTCACAATTACACTATCAAAATGATGTCACTCTTATTTTGCATATGAGTTAACTAAGGCACAGAGAGAAACTAATTTGTATAGTGTCATAAGGTCAGTGAGTGACAGTGGCCTGATCTGAACCCACAGTTTCTGAATTGGGGAACCCACGCTTTAAGGGAAGAATGACTCAAAACCTTCTGTTAAGGATGTGTCTGATTGGAAAAGTTGTTAGCCAAATGTATTCACAGTGTAGAGAAGAGACCCAGCTGAACAACGAAGCTCCCAGCTGGCACCCCATGAGAGATAAATATGGCCCTATAGTCACACTAAAGTGCTTAGAGAACCTTTTAGCTGCAAAACCTGCCTCTCCAGTAACTGAGTTAGAAGGTTAGCTCATATTTTTGAAAAATTATCTGAAACTCAAAATTTACCAAATAATGTCAGATATCTTATCAACAACAATGCAACAAAAGCCCTCCTCCCCACCCCAAAGAAAGTTGAAGTGTAGGTAGAAGGAGACCAAGAAGAAGGACAATCAGTATAAGGAAGATAAAGAATGAGAAGGGGCCTGTGAAAGGAAGTGAAGAGTGGATAGAAAGCAAAGGTAGTGATGACCTTGGCTGTAGCTCCAGGAAGGGAGGGCAACAATTAAAGAAAGGAAAGAAAAGTGGGGCAGGTTTTAAGAGGCTTAGAAAAGTGAGTGCATAATGGTTTCTGTTTTAAATCAGAGTTACCTTTTGTCACGGCTGGCTTTGGTTGTCAACTTGACACACCTGGGAATTGGGAACCTCAACTGAGGAATTTCCTCTATCAGATTAGCCCGTGGGCATATCTGTGAGGCATTTCCTTGATTGTTGAGTGATGTGGTAGACCTCAGCCCACTGTGGGTGGTGCCACACCTGGGCAGGTGGTCCTGGGGTGTATTAAGAAGCAGGCTGAGCATGAGCCAGACAGCAAGCCAATAAGCACTGTTCCTCTGTAGTCTGGGCTTCACTTCCTGTCTCCAGGTTCCTGCCTGAGTTCCTGCCCTGATGATGAGCTATGATGGGGATGTATAAACCAAATAAGCCCTTTCCTCCCCAAGTTAGTTTTGGTCAGAGGGTCTTATCACAGCAATAGAAAACTAACGAACACATATTAAGTCCAAGACAAGTGGCAACACATTTTAATGATTTGAGGTTTTGTTGTTGTTGTTGTTGTTGTTGTTGTTGTTGTTTTGGGGCTTTTTTTTTTTTTTCTTAAGAGGAAAAAGACAAGAGCTAGGGAAGGCAGCAAATGATGAATCTGTCCTGCCTCACTATCTTGCCTACACATGGCAGGTCTGATGTGCTAACAAACAAATCAGCAAAACCCTTCTGTGGCTGAGTGTTGGTTGAGTACCACTGACCATCCAGTGACGCTGAGCTCCTCCTGGGGTGACTCATTTATTGCAGGTGGGAAACAATATGCTCCCTTGTGGAAGTCTGGGGCACTGCAGTTGGTTTCCCAGCTCCCAGTTTTAAAATTAATGTCACTGAATTTTCAGTAATAAAAATGTGGTTCGAAAGGCAAGTCACAGGTTCAGAAACTGTTAGGGAATTTATCAGTAGTGGGAGAAGTTGTTAGGTGACCTCTTAACTACATGGGTAATTAAGTACACTGTGGTAATGAGTCACCAGTTTCAATCCCTACTATCACTGACACTGTCAATGAAGGATATGCTCTTACTAAGTACTATTTCCTTTTCCTTTCTTCTGAATATCCATCAACAAATTCAGATTTTATTGTATGCTAAAATCTTTTCTTGATCTTTTGGGGTTCAACCATATTTCTTTCAACTTTTTTCCAATCACGCACAAAAAATTAATTTGTGAAAATATCTTGGAGGCCCACGAGTCCCATTTTCGAAAGGCAGTATGTGAGCTGTCTCCAAACATATTCTCTCTCTTCTTTTTAATTTGTAATAAGAAAGAAATCCCCAGGAGCAATAAAATAGATAATTGGAAAGCAAAGATTTTTTTTTTCTGGCTACAATTATAGCCATGATTAAATATATAACCTCTGGCAGAATTACAAAATGGAAATTTATTTTCCTAAATTTCCCTAAACTAAGTTTTCTGAATTCATGATTGAAGTGAGTAACACTTCACATTTTTTCCCTTTCTACAACCCCTCCAGCCTTAATTTTCCCCACCTACAGACATCTTGGGCCCCATGGCCTTCCCCCAGCCATTGCCTTTAGCCACCATGTGAGAATTTTCTAGAAGCTTGCACATCACGCATGCTGCTGAGCTGAACTGGCTTTTGGCTCCACTGAGCTGCTTTTGTGTCTGGGTTTATAAGTCATTTCCCAGTGGACGAGTATGTTCCAGCCAGACTTTCCTGGTGACAGAGCAGTCAGTGTATAAAGAAAACACAAAATGCCCAGTGAGAAAAAAAATCAGGCTTCTCACAGAGGCCACTCTGTCACCTCAGCCACCCAGCTGTGACATGTGCCTGTGTGGAGCTCTCTGTGAGTGTGATAGAAATATTTGAGGTGTTTGTTTTAGGGGGAGTGGAATTTTGGAGGGTCTGAGTATTTGAAAAGGGAGCTTTTAAAATAAAATTTTAGTTATTCCCTGTACCATGTGAGTAGCTAAAAACTTGAATTCCTTTTCCAACTGCTCTGGCTTCATAGATGTGAAAAAATAAAGCTCAAGTATATCTCAGTAGCAAAGTACCTGCCTAGCATGTTCCAGGACCTGGGCTTGATCCTCAGCACCACAGAAAATAGTAATAATGAAATAACAACAAGACACTATTGCATGAGCTAGAAATGAATACCACTTCAGTCATTCCAGTTTTTATAACAACCAGATTATGGTTGGACCTTGACATTATTTTTCTTGAAGCATGTATTAGGAAATTAATATTTCAAGCCTTGACATCTGTCTTCCCATAAGGAAGGCAGACATGATTTACAGATCATTTAACTCTTCATTAAAGCCAGTCATGAAAAATCTATGCCAGCCATTAGACAATCACCTGATAAGCTCAAGGAATTGAATGTCACTTCTGAAACGTTCAGTTCAGACTGTACATTTGCTGCCATTTTCTCTCCAGCATCATCTCATGGTAAAACTCACTTACCTGGGAGACCTGTAGCTCCAGGCAAACCTTTGGGACCTCTTCCAGGAGGGCCACGTTCCCCTTTTTCTCCCAAGTCACCTGCATTTCAGAAAAGACATGTTACTTTTCTATACATTTGTAAATTTCTATATTTTAAACTTTAAGCAAAGCCCAAATTTAGAAACTAAAGTCATGAAGTTGCCACAAATTCGACTGCAGTAAACGTGTATCAAGCACAACGTTCATCATATAAACCGATCTAAGAAGAAAGATATCATATGGTCTATCCACAGACACTGAAAAGACATTTCAGAAAATGGAACAAGAATTCTTGGTAAAACACTGAATAAAATAATAATCAATGGGTACTTTGCTGAGTATGATAAAATACATCTATCTCAACTCAAAAGCACCATGTTCATCAGGAGACAAGAGCAGCAGCTCTGCCTCAGGCCACACAGAGACGAGGCTGCCTTGTCGCTACCACGTATCGTTTTGTTTAAGGAAGTAAAACCATTCTCCTTTCAGGTGATTTGAGCATTTATTTTAAACCTTGAAAATTTATTCAAAAACTACTGTAGTAGGATTGACAGTAAACAATAAATGAATTCAGTAATGTAGCATGACATAAAATTAATATATATAAATCAATAATTTTCATATATAAAAACAGCACCCACGGGTATAAGATATGGTAAAGAAGTACAATTTAGGGGGCTGGAGAGATGACTCAGTGGTTAAAAGCACTGACTGCTCTTGCAGAAGACTGGGACTCAGTTCCCAACACCCACAGGGCAGCTAACAACTGTCCGTAACTCCAGTTCCATGAGATCTGACACCTTCTTCTGGCCTTCACACTCACCAGGCACGCATGTGATGCACTTGCAAACGTACGCAAAACACTCATACATATAAAACAAAAACAAGTAAAAAAAAAATTAAAAAGAAGTATGGTTTGTAATAGTAATTAAAATGCTAAATAACTAGAAATGAGCTTAACTGGAAAAACGCAAGTACAATATGAAGAAAATTAAACCTTTCTAATAGATACAAGAAGACTTGAAAGGTCCTCAAGTGGAATGACATCTCAATAAAATGTCATTTCTCCCTAAGCTGAGTATTTATCAGCATTCCAAGTTTTTTAAACAAAAGAACCATATTGCAACCAAAAAGATGACTCTGAAGTTCATATAAAAAAAAATCATAAGCTGGAATAGCCACAACTACCCTTCTAGAAAAGTAGCACAAAGAAACTAATCCTACCAGATAGTTAACTGTTAGAGTTGTATAGTTGTTACTGTGAAGCAGAGATGCCCAAATACATGTGGGAATTTGCTTTATAACAAAGGTAGCATCTTTTTAAAAAAGATTTATTTTATTATTTGCTATTTATGTGTATGCTTGTATATGTGCATGTGTATGCAGGTGTCCATGGGGGCCAGAAGATGACATCAAATCACCTTGAGTTACAGGCAGTTGTGAGTGGCCTGATGTGGGTAATGTGGGTGTCAGAACTTGAACACTGGTTCTCTGTAAGAGCAGTGAACATTCTTAACCACTGAGCCATCTCTCCAGCACCAAAGGTGGCGTCTTAAAGTGGGAAACATTTAACAATACATCAAATGGTGCTGGAAAAAAGTGAATAACCAACTCAAAAAAAGTTACAGCTAAAACTTTATCTTTCACATCATTTTCTAGGATAAAAGCAGATCAAATATTTAACAACCAGAAAAAAAAGGGAGAATTATAACTTCAAGTTGACCTTTCTATTTGTGATTAAAATATGATGAATTTCTGCAATGAATACAAAACAAAGCAATGCAACAAAAGAAGAATAAACTGGGCTGGAGAGACAGCTCAGCAGTTAAGAGCACTTGCTTCTTGCAGAGGACCCTAGTTTGATCCTCAGCACCCACATCAGGTGGGTAACTGATGTTCCATGATCTGATGCCCTCTTCAGGCTTCCTTGGGCAATTGCACATACATGGTACATATACAGGTACATTTGCAAAAAAATTAATGAGCAAAATACATCATTTATCAGCCACAAAAACGGGAATCAAAACTGGCTCTTACATGGATGAGAGTGCTCCTGAATTTGCTTTCATAAAATAAAGGCAATTTCTTTAAAAAAAAAAAAAAAAGCAAAGATGCTATTTTAACCTAGAATATCAGCAAAAGTTCCAAAGTTATAGTAAACATTTTGAATAAGTCTACAGAAAAAATACAAAACTGCATATTGCTGAGGAAAGTGAAAATTGGTATGATCTCATTAGAGATTTGACAACAGTCACCAAATTGTAAATGGAAGTTGCATTTTGCCCAGAAATCCCACTTATAGAAATTTATTCCAGAACAGAAGTGGAGATAAATTTAGCAGTAGAAATAGAGTCTATGCTGATATTTTGTACCAAGATGAAATATGTACACTGTGTGCACTGCAGCCTTTCTGGAACAACAGAAGTCTGGAAGCTAATGGATCATTAAAGGTAAGTATTGAATTACTGCCACAGAATGGAATACTATACAACTACGGAAAAAACAGGCTTGTTGGAATGATCTCCAGGAAAGATTGTTAAATGAAAGAAACAAGGTCCAGATCGCTTATGAAAAGACAATACAATTCAATTTGTATAAGGAAGCAGGAAAATATATGTCTATATATTCTTATATGCCAGTGCTTGTAAGGATCTGCAAGAAACTAATAATAGTGGTCACATAATAGGAATGATAGGAAAACTAAGGATATGGGAAACCTTTGTGGAAAAATTCTTTACTAAATAACTATCATACACTTAAATTCTCTTGAGCAATGTGTATTTAATATTATCAAAAATAAATGTATTTTTAAAACTAAAATGTGTTGTCATGAGTGTCTCTCACTAATGACTTGGAATTTATTGGGAATACACTTTGAATTGCAACCAAATGTGCATAAAACATTTACAAGACAGTTGGTTAAGCATGAGGCCTCAGCAAACTTCAGAGCAACACTACATCAATTATCCACGCTCCTGCAGACCAAGTCCAGAAGCCTGCTCATTAGCAAAGGGCCTTAATAGTGCATTAACTGGTCCCTAACTGACCTCTACTGTCTTTTAGAAGGCATTATTCTTCTACCCCGTTTATGTAGTAATATATTATCATTCTGATACACTATTAAAATGCACAATACCAAACAAATTCTGTGTAGAATCAGATTTTTCAAATATCTATACCAGTCCAGCATTATTCAATATTCAGTCAAGTTTGTTATAATTTGACAGAGCCAGACATACAGAAAATAGAAACAAAACCTATTCAATCGTCAGCACATTAGTCAAATAGTCAAGAATTATTTATGAAGTCAAAGTTTAAATAGTCACATAATTTGATTTTTTGCTGAGAATTTCCATACATGAATCTCTTATGATGAACCAACTACATTCCCACAAGAATTTAAGTTATTATAAATATGTGTGAGGACCCAGAGCAGAGGTTGAGCTCATATTCATATAAACTGCTTTTTTTTCCATTACTTATCAGTATGGCCTTACTATAGTCAGAGCATATGAAAATGCTTAGTCACTTTTGTTAATAATCAAATTGTCAAGTCATGGTGATCCTGACTGGCAATAAAAGGAGACTCTACAGATGAGACACATTTTCTGAAGACATGAGATGAAGATTATAAATTAAAATGTAGCTTTCACATTGATAGTGAGAATCAAACTTATTTGGACATTCCAGCATGAAGCCACACCAAAGGGCTGCTTGCATGGCGCAGGCCTGCTGGCCAATGCTTCTGCCTTTTGGCTACTGATCATAGGAAACTAAACTTTAGAAGGATGTAAGGCAGAGCCTTGCATGGCGCAGGCCTGCTGGCCAATGCTTCTGCCTTTTGGCTACTGATCATAGGAAACTAAACTTTAGAAGGATGTAAGGCAGAGCCACTGAATTCACTACGCCACTCAACCACCAAACCCTAGGTATGTGGGGCTCTGTCAACTGAGCTCCTCCCCAGACACTCTGGCCATGTCTGTTTTTATGATGTAGAAAAATGGGTCCAGGAACTAAAGGTCTACCGTTGCAGCCTACTCAATCAAAAATACACACTTAAGAAGCCTTAGGTCAGGTATGAAGGGAAATACAATCAGAGTCAGAAAGCTAAAGAGTAAATGGTCTCATGGCTCCGTATTTGCTGTGTATTTCAAATTTATTATTAGCAACCTGTAACTGATGCTCTGTCTCCCTGTGAGCAGATTAACGCAGAAAAAGTGTTAGTCACAGTTATAACATATGCATATTTTCATACCTTCATTTCCATATTGCCACATCTGTTTGACTCATACTAAAACGTCTAAAAATATACAGCCTTCCTCAAAGGAACTTAAAATTAATCCAAACCATGAACATTTAAAAATAATATTTAGGCATGAAAGGCTAATAAAATACTCAGTAAAGTGAGCATAAGCCCACTTTGTTGCTCCCAAGTTCTGCTTGACCATGCACACAGGAGGCACATGCAGCATGCACTTTGGCACTACATGTGTGTAATATTACACATTACAGTGAAAAACAAAGGAAAATTACATGTGTGGACAGAGCTGTCTCTATAAGTTGAGGCAGACTGAGACAAATTCTTATTGTAAACATTCCACTGTTTTCGAGATTATTGTCAGAAGAACAAAGACCAACACTTAGCCTGAACTGTTAAAAGCATTAATAAAAATAAAAAAAATTAAAAAAAAAAAAGTAGCTTCTTATTTCTCTGGAAAATCCCCAACATGACTATATGGTAGAACAAGTCTCATATGCCTTTCACTGGGTAAAAGAGGGGAAAGGAAAGGGGAAAGGCCACACTGAATTGTATTCCTTCTCTAATGTCTGAAAATTTAAATCTCAACATGGTGGAATATGTTTTCTTGGGCAAAATTTGGGCTGCAAAACTTGTGGATAGCAGAAAACTATACATTTTCTATTAAAGATTCTTTCCTGTATGTGGCGGGACAGAAAAGATCAACTTCAGAAACTTAGAATTATGTATTTCCAAAGTGGGTACAGTTTTGATAGATAAAGAAAATCTGATTGCCCCACCCCACCTCCACCCCAGATAAGTAAAACGCAGTGAAAACACTGGCTGAAAGGAATTGAATAACAAAGTCGGGCAGGGGGAGAGAAAGGGGTGTATGGAATCAGTGACAGACTATACTGTGAAAAATGAAAAAGAAAAAAAATCGGGGGAAACTCTTGTGACCCAGCTGTGACTGACAAACGAACGGTGCGAGGGGCTTTTTCCAGATTCCAAATATAAAAATATCCTTTCAAATGAGGGTCTTCGGTAGAACCAAAGCGATTCATCATAACCACAGTTCCCTGTGCTGAAAGCCTCCCAGAAAACTTTGTTGAGTGTTAAAACCGTCTAGGGGATATTTTAAGCGCCAAATGCCCAAACCAATTAAATCAGAAATTCTGGAAATGGGGCCCAGAACTGCTTGGCTCACAAAGCTCCTAAATCGGCTCCTTGTGCAGTGAAGGTTGGAGGAGGTGGGTCCCCAGACTCTCCCCGGGTAGCTCCTAACAAGGGCAGTGTCGTTTCCTCAAGCAGAGTTTGGTTGCTAGCTCCAAGTTAAGCTCTGCACCAAATACCAATTTGCCAAAGTGAGCAAGGCTGTGATTTCTATAGACCATCTAGCGAAAATGAATGCCATGCCAGGTCGTTTAGCCACATAGTGATCTCCTGAGAGCTGTTTGAACCCCAGAGCTGGGTCCACCCTGAGCTTCTGGTTCTGCGTGTATGTACGGGATGGGGCAGAGAAATGAAGACTCTCGTGAGGTCTCTGGGTGGTGTTGGCGTGCAAGGCGCTTTTCACGTGCTGTTCTATGCACTCAGGAAAGGCTGCATGGATAGCCATGGGCCGAGGTGAGATAGATCCAACTAAGTCAACAGCCCACCCAAGGCAGCAGAGTTTCTTAGAAGTGGTCTGCAGAATGAACGGAACTACCCCAGAAGGCACTTAAGACACCAGGTCCTGAACTAGTGACTAAAAATTACAGAGATGAGTAGACATGGGACACTTTGAGAGAAAATCCCCAGACTCTGTAAGATGGACCCCTTTCCCTCTTTCATCCATCCAGCCTCTGAAAGCTTTGAAACTGTGCCAGCCTAATAAGAGTCCCCAATTACAGCTCATTTTTAACATGCAATTCTGCACATGCCCCAAAAAAGTAATTAAATAAATTATTCCAGCTGAGGGTATAGTTAGCCAACTGCATCAGCAATTCATTTATAAATTAAAAAAGGCAGCTCGCTTGCCCTCTGACCATTCACATCATAATATTTATAACTAATTGGAGCATCACAATGCTTTTAAAAAATTTTTAAGTCTCTTGTTTTTGGTGTTACATCTTTCTGAAGATTCCCAGAGAGCTGTCAATAATTCATGATATAGAAACTCCTCGCTTTATTTAATCCTCTGTAAATTATCCAGGGCACAAACACCTTGGGCTGACATGCTCACCTCAGCTAGCAAACAGCACCTGAGACTAGTCCTTCCACCAGCCCTGCAGAATAGTTTACACACTCATAAACCTGTGCTTTGTTGTTTTGATTTTGTTTTTGCAAAATACTAGATTAGATCCAAGTACCTGACTTGCTTTAAATAAAAGAGGACAGAGTCATACATTAGAGAAGGAATCAAGTTAGATTGTACTCCAGAAGTGGAAAAAAAGCCATCAAAAATAAATATGCAGTGTCACTTGTAAAAGAAGAGGGGCAGCTCCAACCCATGACAAAATGAGTAGCCATTGTCCTGCTAACAAAGGTTACTTTAGCAGACACAAACATTCTAAGGCTAGTTGCCATTTTAGAAAAGCACTACAATGACATCAAAGCCTCAAAAAGAAATCATTGAATGATCCTTTACCATATCTTAGTAGGTTTATTTGGGACTGTGATTGAGACAGAATATGATGTATGATTCAGCAAGATCAGTGCTGAAAGTCAAAGGGAATGTAATTCTAATATTTGTTCCGGTGTTGTGGTAAAGCAGGAGCAACAGAGTAATATAAATGATCTTTACCATCACCTTTGTAAAAAGATAATAATGCAGGTTGGGGATTTAGCTCAGTGGTAAAGTGCTTGCCTAGCAAGTGCAAGGCCTCGTCCTCAGCTCTGGAAAAAAGCAAAGGCAGGAAGATCACAGAAAGCTTGAGGCCAGCCTGGTCTCTCTAGAGAGACTCTGTCTCAAAAGCAGCAATGCAGAATTTAAAAAACAGATAATAATGCATCTTCTTATCTCACAAGACATGCAGAGATTGCTGAAACACGAATCCTGAGCTTAAATGCAGATTATAGATTATACATCTAAAGAAAATCGGCAATATGTGTTCTTTGGTCCCAGCTGGGCAAAATAGCTTACCTTTAGGTCCCCTCAAGCCCAGAGCACCAGGGGGACCTTTGATGCCTGGGAGACCACGAATTCCCATCTGACCTGGGAAACCATTCTCTCCAGGGGGCCCAGGAGGCCCAGGGGGACCAGGCCTCCCTGGCAGACCTGAGGCTCCTGTATCTGGACGCTTGAGACTAGCAGCCATCTCAGCAAAATGCTCTGAAAGACAATAAAACACAGTTGGATACTTTTCCACCCAGTTTCCTGAAAGATGCTTCCCTGGTGCCTGCCTCTGAACTCAGCTTTCCTGGGATCATTTGACCCTGGATGTTTAGAAACAAAAGGGTAAGGCTTAAACTTCAGGGCTTCAAGACATTGATGCCTTAGAATATTCTAGAAGGAGGAATGTGCCACTTGAATCCTACCTGAATACCACCAGGTAAAACTCTCAGATGGAAAGAAAATGAGTTTCTTAACATATCCAGAAGCTTTTGAAAAGCCAAGGCTATCATGCCAAATTAGGGTTCAGACACTATTTGAGACTTAGCATCAGAAACTAAAAACCTTTTTAGTTTGAAAGACATTACATAATCTAAAATATCATGAGGACTCATGACTTCTAATAAATCTTCCTCTAATTTATTTGTTTGGAATATATAACAATCATTAAAAATAACCTCCCTTGGATAGGGTCACAATCTGTCTTAAAAATCAATAACTCTGTGGGCTTCTTAGATAGACTCCAAATCACCTGCTAAAGCCTCAGAACGCAAGAAAATCTCCCCATTAAAATGCTGTAAGGGAAATATTCTAGCATAATATTATTTTACAGCTTTAGGCTGTGAAGGAGAATACAAATTGGAAACAAATTTCTAACTGAACTTATTTCTAACCAAAATTATTAAAATGTGAATATTTTAAATATGCCTTAATTTAGTAAACATAAAATTATAATTTCCTAGATATGTTAATGTAATGTTTAAAACTGAAATGGAGACAAGGGAAAATGTACTGTACATTGGTTTCCAGATACAGAGGCATTTGCTGCGTTTTCATCCAGTTCTGGAGACTGCTACCAGGCTATTGGACAAACTGGACTGTCTACTAGCATTCCAGAAAAGCTCATTTCTTCAAGGCATAATTGGTTTCACAAGAATAGGATGTTTTCCTGTTAGAGGGCTCCAGTGTTAGTGATTCCAGCTTTAGGGTATTTTTTTACATCTTTGTTTTCTGTGTGGTTTTGTAACTATCGAATTTTGGTACAAATAACAATTGCCACAGCTGTTATAAATCTAAAGATTAACAAATGTGAAAATACATCACCATTTTTGGAAAGCTGTCAGTCATTCCTTTTTTACACACATAGTATATGAACAGAAATAACACCCTCATACTTCTTATAGGCACAGGGTCTGTCATTCAGTGATCACATAATTTAGAGAGATCCTAGAACAGTGCCAGACACATACTAAGTGGTAGCATCTTAAGGTAGGAGAGGTACCTGAGAATCTGTGTTGCAAAGGAGAAAGTTCTGGCATATATGTATGTGTATGTAATAATTTATTGTAAGGTTATAAGTTATTATGTGCAGCAACAATTGGATAAAACAGAACTTCTATTAACATCCCAACCTTTAAAGTCACTGTTATTTACTCTTGTATACCTATGAAAATAAAAGTTTAAGACACCAGAGCTTATAACAGGAACAGTTAAAGCCTTGTGTTTCTCTTACCTTGCAGGGCTCTCATGCAAACCTGCTTAATGTGTTGATCTGTGGGCGCTCTACCCTGGAACAGGAAAGAAGAGTTTATAATTCAAATTATAAAGAGAACACTGTTAAATTGCAAACACACAGACTACAAGGAACCAGGTGGTTGAGTTATGAAAGAACTTACAGCTGATAGGCTGGCATCTACCCCAGCCCTGCTGAGACAGGAGCCACCTAAAGGAAACACCAGCGGGGGAGGGGTACCCATCACTCACCGGAAAGCCCTGGATACCAGGCAGGCCAGTGGCACCCGGTTCTCCCTGCACACCCCGAGGTCCAGGGGGTCCTCTTGGTCCTTCCACTCCAGGAAGCCCTCTAATTCCTTCAGGCCCTCTCAGACCTGGCTCCCCAGGGTTACCCACCTAGAACAAAACAGTACACTATAAACAAGACTAGACACAAGCAATGTTCCAGGTTAGCGTTAATACACTAACACTTAGATGAAATTTTAGTTTTCCTACAATTTATGTTCTGAGTGGTGTCAGTTCAGTAGTTACCCCAAGGTTGGAGATTCAGAATACCATTCAACTTCTCACCAGTCTCTTAGAACTCCAGTTCAAGCAAACTTGTCAAAGTCTTTATTATTTCAAAATCTTCACTGGAATAAGATATATTTAAGAACACATTTTTCATACCTGAAGCCACTCCCTAAGAGCAAGCCAGTGGTTTGGGTTTTCTTGTTCTTGCTTTGTTGCTAAAGATGGATTCCAGGGCCTTGAGCATGATAAACACATGTTCTAACACTAAGCTGCAGCTCAGCCCATGCAAGTTAGTTTTGTGAGTGACTGATGGGTGTGTGTGTGTGTGTGTGTGTGTGTGTGTGTGTGTTCATGTGTGGGAGCCCATGTATAAAGGACAACCTTCAGGGGCCAGTCCTCACCTTTCCACTCTGTATGAAATAAGGTCTTTCTGCCACTGCCTAAGCCAGGGCAGCTTGCCTAGGAGCTTCTGGAGATTGTTCTGTCTGCCTCCCTGTTCCCATAGGGCATTGGGATTACAGAGGCTTGTGCTCCTAGGACCCATTTTTGCATAGGCTCTGGAGATCAAAACTCAGGTAATCAGACTTGGGTGACAAGAGCTTTGACCCCCTGGGCCATCTCTCTAGCCTACCAGTTAGATTTTTAAATAAGGATTGCTAACATTTTCTGGTCATAAAAAGCTCCCCGAATTCCTCCAATATATGCTATTTAGATATAGTCAATGCAGCAGGCATAAAACAACATTCCAAGGATATAAGGTATTTGGGCTTTTAAAAAAATATTTTTGGTAAACTTCCAGACAGTAGGTACAGTCAGGAATTATTGAATACTAACATAGACAGACCCAGTTTACTTAAAATACTAAGCTAAAAGAAAGAAACTTCAATTTTAAGCAAGAAGGGAATTAAAATCTATTGCCAGGCATGTGTTTAATCCCAACACTTGGGAGGCAGAGGCAGGCAGATCTCTATGAGATCAAGGCAAGCCTGGACTACACAGCAAGGCCCCAGCTGAGGCTAAAAAAAAACCACTCAAAATAGTAAAGACATTAAATAATAAGCCTTGTTTTCTCAGTGGAAATGCATACATACAAGCTAGGGTTTTATTTTGTTTTTCTTAAAGCAGACTACTGAAAGCATTTAAAAGATTCTTCATATACAATAACTGCTTCTAAAAGAGACTGAATTAATTTGCTTTTTTGTGAGACTAAAACTTGTTAAATCTCTCTGTTAGAATCTGTGGCAAAGTAGCAATAATGTGCTGTTGTTCAGAATGAGAACGAGAGGATAAAAGGACAGGAGGCAGTCAGGGAGTTCTGGTGTTCGAGACACAAATGTTCTCAAAGCAATTTAATCCTGTCTCTTTTTCCTATGCAATGTCTATTTATGAAAAGCTAACTGTCAAATATTCAAATTTTTTTAAGCTCAAGGGAAGAAAAGATTTAACTGCAGACATCCAAATAAGGCTTGACAAGTATGTTTCCCAATTTCTATTTAGGCAAAAAAAAAAAGTTGATATTCATCTAAGTCAACTTGCTAAGTAAGAGTGCTTCTATAAGGAAATTACGAGTTAAAAGACTTCCTGAAAGACATCAACAACAAGGAGAGGGGACGTTATACAACACGAAGCTGCAAACTTGTCAGGCACCCAGAGTGCAAAACTCTAAATAACCCAAAGGAAAGCAAAAATGAACTGAAAAAGACACAGAAGAAACGGCCAAACTGAAGACTACTCTCTCACTGGCAAAGACTAAAACTGCTACTGGAATAAGGGACAGGGACTCTTGGATGAAAAGATCAAAGGGCAACATATCATAGGGACCCCAGATCCTTCAGAAGGAATTCTTCATTTGAGAAGGTCGGTACACCGAAGCAGAAATTGGGTTCCAGATGCTACCGACTTAACAAGTTCATCTATGCTGGAATCAAAGTGGAGGGTGAAAGCTTTCATTTTAGTAAAGATTTTTCTTGCTTCTGGGACAGTATGTTCAGTTCCTTCAGTATTACTTGATCAGTGCCAGGTAAGCAGGGAGGCGAGAAGAGATGAACTAAGGGCTAATTCCTAATATAATATCCTAATCGTAATGCAATAAACCTAAGTTAGTCACTATGTTAAGGATCATTTTTTTTCTTTTGTACTCTGAATTCTTTCCACAGAACATTACTGAATATTTGGAGATAGTAATAAGATTTCTATCACCAAACTCACCAAAGTTTACTGAATATATCTGCTGTAATCTTAAACCATTCCTTTCCAGTATTCTTAGGTATAAGTTTGCTTGAAGCTTGGTGTTCAGAGGCAGGTGAGTTAATACAGTGTGATTATAACCATGCTGGTGATGGGCATACAGCCTACATCTGGGCACTGAAACCAAATTTGGTGAGGGTGGATTTGAATGCCAGTCTATGGTAGCATTCTAAAGATGAAGGCAGCTAGTTCAACACTAGAAGTGTTAAACAGCAAGGCAAGTAAAAGCACTGCAAATGGATACGGCTCCAGACACCAAGGAGATGAGTTGGGTAAACAAAGAACTATACATCACAGGCTTGGTGCACTTTGCTAATAGTCTGATTTTACTCTATAAAACATTATTAAGATTTTTTTTTTGGAGACAGGGTCTCCCTGTAGTCAGAGCTGACTTAGAACTCACTATGTAGACCAGGTTGGCCTTGATCTCATAGAGATCCACCTGCCTCTGCCTCCCAAGTGCTGGGATTAAAGGTGTGCACCACCAGGTCTCCCTGTAGTAAGAGCTGGAACTCATTATGTAGACCAGGTTGGCCTCAATCTCATAGAGATCCACCTGCCTCTGCCTCCCAAGTGCTGGGCTTAAAGGCATGCACCATCATACTCAGCTTATTCTTTAGGCATTTTGAGGGATGGGGGGATTCTCTTTTTATTTAGGTTGTATTGGCTGCCATGAGGATAGTTTGTTGAATAGACACAGGGAAATGGGGAATGCTGCAGATATAGTAAGAACTTGAGAATTCCCTGGAAGCTGGTGCTGGTGGCATTTGAAACTGCCATCTGAGCTTCCTTTTTTCTTTAAATTGAAGTTTCTAATTGTATTAATGTGTGTATTAACAAGTCACCTCAGGTTTCTACTAAATAGATCTATAATTCTGAATTTATCTAATCTCTAAGGATCTACGTTTAGTTTCTGTAAAATGACAAATTTAAACAAGCTGATCATTTTCTAGGTCTAATAATTCCCTATTACATTTTTTATGTGTTATGTCTCTTATTTCCTCAACTAGAACACAGAGGTGATTAAGAAAATTACAGAAATATCTTGCAATAGTATAACTGCCAATGAAATTCAGTTATACTCTCGTCACTGCAAAGCACATGTCAGTTCTTTAAAAATTACCCATTTGGGGAGAAAATTAGAATATTATGATAGAACAACTCACTAAATCATTTGTAATATGAAATTTTTTCCTTCAGCATAGTTAGTTCAAAAGTTAGAACCTTTTCCATCGTTGTGATTTTTTTTTCTATTAGATTAATCCATTACCTACAGAGCAAATTTAGACATTTATTTCCTTGAAGTTAAGTCCTTGAAGCATTGAATTTTATGGAATGATTTCATAAGGATGGGTATTACATTTTCTACAGCTTTATTGATATTTTCAATTTTTTTATATCATTACTGTTCGTTATACTTACGGATCCCTTTGGGCCAGGTAATCCCATATCTCCCTAAATCAGTAAAAAGAAAAATATATTAAAACAATATATTCACATTAGACAGTTATTGAAAACATTTTTTTCAAAAACTATTGTATACTAAAATATAATCATGTGCAGATTAACCCCAGTACTGAAGAAAATATATTTGACTCAAAGTGTGGATTGGAGTTCCAGCTCTCCTGCTTAATTCTGTGTCCTGTCTGAGCTAGACAACCTCCCAGCCCTTGGCTAACTGATCTGCTAAATAACAGGCAGGAATCAGTGCTCTCCCTGCTCCATGCAGATCTAAAATGTCCATCACCAAGATTGAAAATGTGTAGACTAAAAGACATAACAAAAAAAAAAAACAAACACTTTGTTATCAAGTGCAATAGATGTTTAAAACTATCTATTGAGATTTGATACTTGTTTTTTTATCTCCATGGGGATTTTTTTGCACTTTAATTGAATATTTGCAATTTTCATACAATATAGTTTGATGGCACTTAGATTCACTCCCCTCTCCTCACCTCCCCCGACTGCACCCCACCGAATGTAAATGTAATGAACTTTAAAAGAAGATGACTTGTGTCCCCCAGTGTCGATCCATTCAGTGGACCCACCAAGGGTCCCAACCCTGTAAGACACTGTCTTTCCCACTCCCAGCAGCCACCAATTGCCTAAGTTCCTTAGGCTGGGTTCAGATTTCTTACCCACTTCCGCATGCCTATGCTGGGATTTTGTCTGATTTGAGCTTTCATGGGACTTGTGCATGCTGTCACCATTGCTGAGAGTTCATATGAGCAACTGACCAACTGTCTGGAAAACTCTGTTTCCTTGTGATCATCCCACCTTTCTTCTGCAATGTCTCTTACAATCTTACCACCTCTTTTTCTGCAATGATCCCTGAGCCTATCTCCATGTTTTTAAAATTCATTCCTCAAAGTCTATCAAAATACGCATGCTTTTAGGCTTAAAAAAAGAAAAAACCTTAGAGATCTTCCCACTATTAACTCTAGATGAGTTTGGTTCAGATAATCTCCACTACAAAACAGAATGATTTAAATTTTATAACATTCCCTTGTCCCATAAAAATGGACAACTTCTACAGAAATTAAGTGGAATAATCTCAGAAATCTACTTTTAAAAAAAATCAGGAAGCAGATATTCAGTCATTAAAGTCTGAATATGTCAGCAGATTTTCTTCTACACTCAAATCTCTCTAAAGCTAGTTCATAAAAAAAGCTCTCACCCAGACTCTCCGAAGACTAAAACTTAAGTTTCTACATTAGGTTTTGATAGTTTCTCTCAAAACTACTCCGATGAGGCAAGAGACCAAGCAGTTCTACAGAAAGACAATGCACTCTATTCTTGTCCCTTTTTTGGAGATTCATCAGTCTCATTCTCTGAAGACGGAAGTAACTTCTTTAGAGTTCTTGCCCTCGGTCAGATTTGTGAACCACAGCTTCCTGACTACAAAAACCTTGTAGGTGTTATTCCTACACTTGCTGTGGTTCTGTACAAATGACCTTGAATGTCTCAATGTAAAATCACACAAAAAATTCACCATCTCTAAGGAGATTCTTCTGAAATTTAAAACCAGCTCTACCAAGCTGCTTTACTAGATCTTGGATACAGTACTGGGACTCTTGTTTGAATAGAGAAGGAGCACCTTAGCCCTTAAAGAGGGTGATGAGAATAACAGTCTCTGAAAAAAAAGAGATATTGTACATATTTTTTCAAAATTCTTAGTTTCACCATTAACCAGGATTAAAAAAAAAAAAAAAAAAAAAGCTTACAAGATCACCCCTTCCTCCTGCTTCACCTTCTTCACCAGAGGCACCCTAAAAATTAAGGTAACATGTTACATGTTTTTCATTTTTAGTCCATGGATCAACTTGGACCACCCGACTTTGATATGCATTTGTAAATGCCCCAATGTTCCCCAGATCCTGCAGAAGTATTAAGATGTTCTCAGTCATGTTCTAAACTGGTAGGCCAGTCCTAACCAAAAAGGTAGCCTAGAGAGAAGTCAGAAGTGATACTGAGTTTCAGCTGTTAATTAATTTGAGTTTAACTTAATTTAACAGACATATCTAGCAATTGTGTAATTCTATGGCCCTTGTAAGTGGGAATCTTATAACAGAAAGAGGAACCCAGAGAGAGGGCTGACTCAAATTCATGTGCATATTTTACTTGCTGAGGTCTTGATAATAAAATACTTAAAATACTATTTTGTGGCTTTGAAAGGCTATATCAGACATGAGTAAGCAAATTTGGTGAACCAGAGAGACAGGGCCACCCTGTTCAAAGGAAGGGCACTGTGTGGTACAGGAGACAGCCATTATTTGCTCCAGTAAACAGATGAGGCTACACATCAAACTTGAATGCTCATTACTGGTTTTAGTCACTATAAAGCACACTGAGAAAAGCCGTAACCTACTATCACTTTATCACACCTATAATCCAGTCAGTCTTGTCCTTGTGAAATGGTACATAGCAAACACCACTAGCCAAACACACAACTTACCTGTTCACCCTTTGGACCTGGTTCACCGAATACACCCTACAGTGAAAAAAATGCAACACTCTTTCAGTACTTTTGTTTTTATTTTTAGTTGTATTTATAATCTCAGATGAATCAACATCCTCTAAACAGCTGATGGATATTGTCAGATGGGAGAAAACCTCCCCATGTCTTCTCACTGAATAAGGATCAGGGGAGACCTGGAGAAACCAACAATTGTTTCAAGAATCTCTAGTAACTGGAGGTTGGAGAGATGGCTCAGTGGTTAAGAACACTGTTCTTGCAGAAGACCCAGGTTCGAATCCCAGCACCCACATGGCAGCTAACAAACTGTCCATAACTCCAGTTCCAGGGGATCCAACAGCCTCTTCTAACCTCTGCGGGCATTGCACAACATGGGTGCACTTACATACATGCAGGTAATACACGCATACACATAAAATAAAAATAATAAATAAAATTTTTTAAAAATCTCTAGTAACGGGGTATTTTCTGTTTGCATCCATGTGAACTTTCACCAATAGGAATATCAATTTAGAACTAAATAAAAACTATGATTGCAACTGTGTTTTACTTTTCTCTCTTCTGGTAAGTTATTGGACTTTTTTTTTTATCTTAAACTGTCAGCAATTTAACATACTTAGAATGGTATTTCTTCATGATAAACACAAGAAAAAAATCTTTATTGGGCAAAATCAAGCTGGATTCCTCCAGTTTAACATAAATCTTCATTCCAGAAAAGGAATTGTGCAGAGTACAGGATACTTACCCTATCACCTTTCAATCCAGGAAGTCCAGGGGGGCCAGGCATGCCAGGGAGGCCAGGGCTACCAAGAGGTCCCTGGAAAACAAACAGAATCTCCAGAGTCACTGTGTCTGCAATACTAAAAGACCACAGGCCAGACAGGGCCTTGGGTGTGTTACTGCATGTCTAAAATAAGTGCATATTTGGTTTATTGCTGCTGCTGCGGTGTCCGTCTTTCCTGCACTCCCAGGAGAAGAGGGACCAGTGGCCTCCCACCCTTCATCCCACCTCTGAAGTTCTGAATTCCCTTTGCTCAGCTCTGCAACAGTGGACACTTTCAGTGAAGTCCCTGCAGCATGCTGCTGCTGCTCCTGCTGTGTAAACAGGATCTATGCAAGAGGCAAAAGAAGCATTCATTCACAGTTCTCTTCCATTCCAAGAACAAGCAGCCGCCAAATGTAACGCTCCTTCCAAGTGTGGTGTTGCTTCGTGTCCCTCCTAGATTTCAAATGCATACTACAGACCACACTGATCAAAATACCCTTGGAGGAGATCCTAGATATAATTTGAAATTCCACATTTATATTTTCACACACTCACCTAACAGAAATCAAATACAGCTGATGAAATGACCTTTTGCAAATTGGTTTTCTCTGCTTGCCAATTTTTAAAACTCTATTCTGCTTTGCACAAAGCAAACATGTAGGGATTGGAAGCATCACTTACCAGTTTACCCGGTATGCCTGGGGATCCTGCTGGTCCTATTTCCCCTCTACTGCCCTGTGAAAACAACAGCATCATTGTCAGCAAGATACTTAAGCTAGAATCAAATGCTTACTTATTATGTAAAGAAAATAACATTCTACTCAGGTTTTTGTTAAAATACAAAAGCCACCAAAATATTCTCCCCTCCCTTCAACTGAAGGCACAGCCCCCCTATAAAGTGCCTATACTTATCAGTGCTCCTTGTTCATTGACCTCTCTAATGCTGCTCATTGTATGACAGGCCACTGGAAATATCTGATACATGCACATGCATGACAGTCATTTTCGATGTGTAAGTCACATTTGAATTTATATTATGGCTCTTCATATACATGTTTTACCCCCACACTCAGATGCTCCATTGTTGAGGTGTTACATGACATACTTTCAGTGTTTGTGATACAAGGTAAACTTTCAGGCCCATGGAATATTTTACAGTAGGACCTGGAAATCGATCTCTTACCTCAAAACACACACACACACACACACACACACAGACACACAAGTCAGAGATATTTACTTTAAGTTACTACTATAATTTCAAGAAGACACAGATGGGAGAAATTTAGAAACTTTCTGAGATAAAAATTTCTTGTTTCACTCATCTAGGTCTAAATGTGTCTTATAGAATTAAAGACTTTGGGAAAAGTGTGATTCGCTATGAAGATATGCTTACGGCGATGCTAATTTTATTTTGTGGGCCAATTTCAATTTTTTATTTGAAATCTACCTCTTCACATTTCTATTTGAAACCCTAAACTTTAAAGAAAAAATATAGGAGAATCCATGCATGATGTCTTCAACTTCTTTTCTTGGGAACTTCATACAGTTTCATGCAATCTGATAAAAGCCTATTTTGTATTTAACATTATGCTCAACTGAACTGAGAACTGTTGATCCTTTAGATAAACAATCATCTCCTTCCAGGCGTACCATAAAACTGAAAGAAATCGTTTAAGTTAATTTTTCTTTAAAACGATATAGCAGCTCCGTTTTAGAAATTAATACTAATAAATGCTTCTGGTAAGACATACTGTTCTGGCCTATATGTTATTCATTCACCTTTAAGATGAACCAGGTGTCGTGGCCTGTAAACCTTCTAAATTTCCAATCTCCCTAAAGATTGTCATGTTAAAACAGCCTCTGGCTCTGGTCTATAATTTCATGGTAGTCATTTTATATATGTATGGATGATTTAAACTAAATATGCTTAAATACTTTCCAATAATTTTTAAATTAACAACCTGTCAGGTATGAACACTTAGGATAATACACTGGTCTTTAACTCTCACAAGAACTTGGAAACTAGAGTCAGTGTTCTGTTGGGATGGATGCTGGAAAGATATAAATCTAGGTGAAAAGCAAGCACTACAAAAGGTTTTTCTATCCCTCTGTAAAGACTGACTTCTGGCTCATCCTCAGACAGCCACTGTCTCATGGGCTCCACCTCTCTCTGGGAAATTCTTGGCTACAGATTGATGTTAAAGGAGAGCAGTGGCTGTCTTTAATGGTGTCTCCACTGGCAAGTTCCCCATGCTCCAGGGGATAGCTTCACACCCATGTGCACATGGATGACCCTGGTTAAACTCACTGGGTCACCGAAGAAAAACAAAACAAAAAGACATAAAAATGAGAGGGAGATGTGTTGGGAAGTAGGTCAGAAAACATTATACACATGTATGAAATTGTCAAAGGAAATGTTTGTTATAAATTGTAGAAAAATAAAGGCTGGCTTCTGTTCCATTCATTTGGCCTAAAACTTCCAGGTTCACGACAGCTTCCCTTCAGTATATGTGCTCCACAGGCATTTCAAACAGTCCTCAGCTGCATCATGTTGGGCACCCTTAATGCCATTGGTCTAACATGAGTTCAATTCACAAATACCAATAGTCATCGGTGAGGAAAACTAAACATCAGAAAAAAGTGGAGATCCCAACAGAGTCTCAAGTACTGACTTCTAAATAAATAAATCTTATGCACCCTTATCAAAATTAATGATGATTTAATTACTTTTAATGGGAGTAATTAAGCAAGGCACTAACAACCACAAGTGTGCTAAATAAATGATAAGACCATCATGCTCTGGCAGCATAGAGATCACCACTCTCAGGGATGAACGAGAGGGTACTAAAACGGCTATTCTTCCCAGCGGCTGGTATTCACACACCCCGTGACAAGTAAGTTTCCATTTATAGCAAGAGAATCACAAGGAATCAGAATAAAGACAATTTTCCAGTAAAAATGTGGACCATAAGAAAAGGCTCTATGATTCTCTTGGGTATTCTGTATTTCTACATACATCTCTGACAAATTCAGACCCATCTGCCAAAGCATGCCTCTTAAGAAGTCAATCGGGGCTTTAGAGAAGATGCAGAGCATCTGTCCCAGCCATGGCTATGCATGTGCCTCTCTGAGTCCTTTAAAGTGCTGCTCTGGTGTTTTGCAGCATGTCACTCACCGCCCCTTATTTTTATTCAGTTCTCTTCACCTCTGATTCTAATTCTGTAAGTCTCGAGTAACACCCTGGAATTACTTTAAGTTTGTGTGTTTGTCTTTACCAACTTTACTTAGGCTTTGATAAAAGCTTAAGATTGAAAGTTCTATATATCTTAAATTTAAAAACTACTAAGTGTCTTATACCAAGAGACTTTGAGAAACAAACTTGAACTGAAAACGATGCTACCATGGCTGTTATGGCTCAAGCTATGGGGCATGAGAGTACAGACAGAGACGTGGACACCGAGCCCCACTGCCAAGCTCAACGCTGGACTCTTCATGCATGGCTGATACCTTCAGGTAAGCAACAATATACATAAATCAGACCAGTGACCAGGTCATAGGATGCAATCTAGAAGTACTAGTTATTATTGTTATTAATTACTAAAGAACAAAATTGTGTTTCTTAAACAAATAATTAAATATTCTTTGTCTTTCAAGTTCCCTAAGCAGATTTTTTAAATTGTTTATTACACTTATTTATTTGTTAAGGGAGGTGACACCCACCATGTGGGTCCTGGGGATTGAACTCAGGTTGTCAAACTTGCAGAGCAAGTGCTGTACCCTCTGAGCCACCTCTTCAACACCCTAACTTTCTTTAAAAGCGTAAGTTGCTTAGAGACTAAGTCCTAAAGCCTCAGGTCTCCAATTTCTATAAACATCACTGATTATCAAGCAGATACTTTTTTAATACAGAAGTTCTAGATGCTACTTTTTCAAAATCATTTCTGTAAATACGTTGAAAAAAATTATTCAAGTTGAAGTTTTTCCCTTTTAAATGAAACTATTAGACTTTTAAAAGATTACCCGAAAAATGGGAAAATTTAATTATAGATTAAATGTTACCAGATTTATTTTCCAAAATAACAGATGCTATTTCATCATGCTTTAGTTTGTAATGACTATCGTATTTCCCATATTTCTCAAATTACCCAAAATGATAAGAAGCTGAAGACTGAATACCAACTTTAGTGCATGCTTGGTATATTGTAGAAGCGAGAAATTATACACGATTATATTCAGGCTTTTCTGTATACTAAGTGCCTCTCTCCAGCAAAGGGGGCACTGATTTAACACATGACAGCAGTTATGATTTATCTAGACTGTTAGTTTAATTAATCTATTTTTATATTAGCAAGAGATCATATGAGTCCTATCATAATGACGACTTTTAGATTTGCTACAGAGATTTTTTTTTTTTTTTTTGGTCTTTTTTGAGACAGGGTCTCCTTATAGCTACAGCTGGCCTAGAACTTACTATGTAGACCAGGCTGGCATTGCTCTCACAGAAATCTGCCTGCCTCTGCCTCCCAAGTGCTAGGATTAAAGATGTGTACCACAACTCCTGGCTACAAGGCTATTTTTTAAAAAATTCAATTTTATGATGTTATATAGCTGTTTTTATCTCATATACATTTAAATATTCCTTCATACATAGGCAGAGAAAAAAAAATCTGTCTAAACTCTTAGCATGACACATGTCATCTTCACCAGTCATTGCCAGGGGCTGGCAAGTATAGTGGTGCGGCTTTGGATATTCAGCAACACACCTTACGGTCCCCATATGGAGACCACTCTGTCTGAGGCTGTTGTGTTGGGGTGAGGTGAGGGTCTCCGAGAGAAGTACAGGAGAAGCACATGAGTCAGAAGTAGGAGAGTCAGCGTGGTGTATGCCCCAGGCAAAGCCAGAGGGCAGAGCAAACAGCCAAAGACAAGGAAAGCTCTAAGAAGCCTAGAAGGAGGCTGGCCAGCCTCCACTAGCCTGTAGTAGCAAGCCTCAGAAGCCAGGCTGTTTGCCAGCTCTGAATTAAGAGCTGTGCAGACCAAATATAAGCCAAGCTGGAAAATGGAATGGAGAAAACTGGAACATGGCATGTGCTAGAGAGAGGTACCCCAGGAAATCACTAGAGGCTCAAACATATATATACTAATGCTTTTTGCAGTCAACTTAACAAAAAATGCACTTCAAAGGTATGTATCTTGGAAACATTAGACATGGTCTCAACTCTCCTCCTGCACGTGCTTTGAGATTTGCAGGAAAAAAAATTGATCAAACTTGTGAGGCAGACATGGAAATGTGTGACTCTAGCTACAAAACTGAATTAAATGATGTAAGATGAAAGAATAAATGCATCCTCCAGTAATTAGATCTGGTGTTAAAACATTGTTCCAGAACTATAATATTTATAACTTATCATGACATTTTTCTGAAAAATTTATAGTAGGTGAGAAGTCAGTTATTACCAATGAAAGCAGCCTAGTAGAATTTATTATGCCTCCAATTCAGTTTAAGAAACATTTATTGAGTACTACCTTATGGGCAGTCCTAAGTAAAGGGATGGAAGGAACACAGGTAAATCAGATACATCATGGGCTTCCTGCAGTCACCAGAGCAAGGGGCACAAAAAAGTCAAAGGAATAGAAATAGTCAGGGTCAGAGAAATAGAAAAGAGCCATATGGATGTAGAGCTCGATGTAAAGGAAAACAAGTGGCCTAAGAGGTACCCAGAGCACTGAGGGATTTGCATGGACTGGTCTGACCAGAACAGGGGGTCTAAGCAAAGTAGAAATGAGCAGTGAGGCCTGGGGCCGTGGGGTTCATGCTTGCAAGCATAAAGAATGGAGTTAGGATCCCCCAAACTCTGGGAAAATGCCTACCTACGATTTCAGTCATCCACAAATGGAGATAGAGAATCCCTGGTGCAAGCTGGCTCACCAGCCTTGAGCTGTCAGCAAGCTCTGGGTTCACTTGAGAGACTCTGCCTCAGTGAACAATGTGGGGAGCAATTAAGAGACTCCCGACATCCACCTTGGACCTCTACATGTACATGCATGCATGTGCATGAGCACACACACACGTGCCCACACACATGTGAATACCCATACGCATACATGCACACCAGACACACGAGCATGTGAAGAAAATAAGAAGTAAAGCTAGGAGGTTGTCAAACAGTTTCAGATTTCAGTGTTTCTCATCAGTATAAATCCATTGAAAGATTTTTAAATGGAGAGGAAAAGTTAGGATGAAATTGTACTGTGGAAAGACTAATATGGTGGTGTGTGCAGACTGGAGGCAATGCCATTTCTCGGGGCCTTTGGAATTGTGTTTGACACTTTCGTTTGTCTCAACAACTGTGGTGAGTACCCTGGTACTCTAGAGTCATGGGTGTGAGATACCATAAGATGTGCAAGAGTCCTAGAGAACAAGGAAGTGGCTCAGTCAAAATATCAGTGGTGTCCTGTGGAGACACATTGGTAGAGGAAGGAAAGACTGGAGTTGATAGATCAAATAGTGGATCACTGCAATAACCCAAGCAGCAGGAGTTAAGCTGAGCCAGGGTGACATAAAAAGTAGGAACAGAACATTCAGTCAATGTAAGAGATCCTTAAAAGAAGACAGCATCAACATGTCCTGCTACAGGCAGGAAATGGGATGGAAGAATAACAATATTTTGAGCCTCCGTGACAGGAGAAGAATTCAGATAGACAGACAGATAGACAGACAGGCACGTATACACACACACACACACACACACACACACACACACACAGAATGCTCACCAGTTAAGTGTAAAGGATACAAAGCAATGAAGAATCAGAGATGGAACATTAGAAAGGGGTGGGAACATATGATTCTTGAGTGTGTGTGTGTGTGTGTGTGTGTGTGTGTGTGTGTGTGTGTTCAGTGTATCCTCCTGGTACACAATAGGTGCTCAGTCAATAGTCATTCAACTAAATGCAGCTTTTTGCTCAAAAAGTGAATAACGGCTACAACAGTAAAAACTCACAATGTTCTATCTCCCTGACACTTCCACATCTCCCTGGGTCAGTCATGGAGTTTTTACTGCTCAAGAAATGTGATCTGGTTTTAACCTCAACACCTTGACAGTTAATTTGTGGAACATATTTTGGTTAGAAATACACAGGCTTCAGGCAAACGGAAGAAACTAATAAGAAGTGAGCAAGGAGCATGATTAGGAGCAGGAACTGGGTTTCTATGGCTGCTGAGGAACCTGGTAGAGGTCAGTTACAGACAGATATAAGAAAGAGAAAACTCCACTCTCTCGCTGCATGACAGCAGCCAACACTTTTCTCAGGCATGAAAACACTCATTCACTATGGTCAAGGGTGCTTTAGAAGAAGCAAACATGATATTTGGAGATGTTTCTATGTTCTCTTACCTGCAGTGTTTGTGGTTTGTTTGTTTGTTTGTTTTTGTTATCCAGCCTACTGAATAAGAACTGAAACTGACTGGAGAGATTTTGTAACATCACACTGAAGTGCACAATGTTAAACCTGCCAAACAGTTTCACTCTAAGGATTACAGTGTATCTAGTATAAAACTATACATTGCTGTATTGTCTGTAAAATAGATAGGTGAGTGCACAGGTTTATACTTAAAGAATTTCAGATTTATACTGGAAGCTTCTCAAAAGGTTAAATGTAGAGCTGCTCCTTCATATGGACTCAAGAGTATGAAAACATACTTCCATACAAAAATGTATATACACAGATGTTCATAAAGTATTATTCACAATGGTCCCAAACCAGAGGCAATCCAAACGCCTGTACCAGGTGAAAGAGAGGTGATCTATTCAGGCAATTAATCCATACAACTAACTGTTCTTTAGCAATAAACAGAAATGAAATATTTAGATCTGCTAGAGAACAGCTGACTGTTGAGACATTTCACTAACTGAGAGAAGTCATATTGCATGAATCCTTCATATAGAATTTTCAGAATCAGAAAACCTATAGGGACGCAGAGGGGATGTGGGGTTGCACAGAGCTCAATGGACTGGGCGGAAATATTTAGTGCACAGGGTTTCTTTACTGGAAAATGAAAACATTCTAAAACTAATTGCCGTGATGTTTGCACAATTTTGTGACTATTCTAATAAATAAATAAATTAATTATGCACATTAAATAGGTGGTTTTTATAGTATGTGAATTATATCTCTTTGGGGGTGGTTTTACTTGTTCTTTGTTTTTTGTTTGAGACAGGGTTTCTATGTAACCACAGCTGGCCTGTAACTTGCTATGTACATCTGGCTGGCCTCCATCTCACAGAGATCTGCCTGCCTCTGCATCTTGGAATTAAACACATGTGCTACCATGCCCAATTTTTTAGTTATATCATATTAATAAATATTACACTTATTATTTTTATTTTATGTGTATGAGTGTATTGCCTGCATGTATGTAAGTGCACTCATGTTGTACAATATTCATAGAGGTCAGAAGAGGGCGTCAGATCCCCTGGAACTGGAGTTAAGGACCATTGTTAGCCTCCAAGAGGGTTCAGGGAACCAAACTTGAGTCTTCTGTAGGAGTAGCCAGTGTGCTTATCTGGTGAACTGTCTCTCCAGCCCCATTGAATTATATCTTAATAAAGCTTTTTAATCACACTAAAATACTTTCAACACAAGATAAAAGCAAAAGGGCCATTATGTTTCTTTTAAGCACTCCATTTTTTGTTGACATTTTGTGAAAAACAGATATAAAGTGCATATAGAAAATAGTATGCCCATTTTGTTGACTGGACCAGCACATGCTCAAACATTAAAAAAAAAAAAAAAAAAAAAAAAAAAAAAAAAAAAAAAAAAAATACCAGTTACATGCATCCATGAGTGAATAGAAGAACACCCAGGGGAGTCCCCAAAGGAAACTTGGAGAAAGTACTAGAGAAAAGTACTCACAGGGAGCCCCCTGGGTCCTCGAGGTCCCATCTCTCCTGGAGGCCCCTGTTGACCCTGTTATAAGGAAGCCAGGCAGAGAAAAAGTTAATTAACATCCCCTGGTAATAGCAGATTGTAGTTGATGGAAAAGTTACGTGCAATCTTACCGGTTTGCCTGAATTTCCCAACTGGCCAGGCTTCCCTGGAGCTCCTGTGTTACCCTGAAGATAAAATGTAACACTGAGAGTGATTCAGGCTGTAAGCATGATGGCCAGCCTGCCTCACCCACCTAGGTATTGTTTATATTTAAATAGCACAATAGCATCAATCCCCTGGTTTCACATTGAGAATTTGGGAGGATGCTCAATCTCTTTCTGTATGTGTGTTTGTGCACACACCTATTCATGTTTGTGCACATATATATATATATATATATATATATATATATATATATAGAGAGAGAGAGAGAGAGAGAGAGAGAGAGAACATAAATTAAAAATATAGGGTATCATTCCTCAAGCAGCAATCACCCTTTTTTCTTTTTTTTTTTTTTGAGACAGGGTGTCATTGGCCTGGAACTCATGACATAGACAAAGCTTTCTGGGGTTACAGGCATGCACCACCATACCTGGTCTTTTACAGAAATTCTGGGGATCAATCCTGTGTCCTCATGATTACTAGGCAAGTACTTTACCAACTGAGCTGTCTCCTCAGTCTATCTTTCTTGGTGAATATATCAAAGTCTTTTAGATTAGTTCAAGAATGTATTAAAGACCAAATGTCCCCTACCCCTCAAAAAGTCTTTAGCTTTTATTTAAAAGAATCTCCTTCAACTTGAAGATCATTCTTTCTTTGTGATATTGATTATACATCTTTTCTTTACCACTTCCCATATACTCCTGTGAGTCCTTTGGTCTCATATTGACAGGATTAAAAGTTGCAAGAATTAAATCAGCATGTGGAAAGCAGAGCATGACTATTGATAAAACCCTGCTGGCAAGTTCCAGGAAAACACATTGGAGATCTCTCCTGCATCATCTTCTCCACATAAGCTTCTTAGGTACTAGCCCTGCTTAAGGTGCTGTGGAGCACTATGATTGGAGTGATGAGCCCTCATCCTCTAAAAGCAGTGACTCATTTCTACTTTACTCTGTGTGTGTGTGTGTGTGTGTGTGTGTGTGTGTGTGTGTGTTCATGTGCTAGTGCACTGTGTGTGGTATGAATGCATATATGTGTTGGTTGAGTGCACTTGTGTTTAAGTGCATGGAGGCCAGAGGACACCTTCCGACATATTCCTCAAGCACTATCTTTTTTTTTTATTGTCTTTTTGAGACAGGGTCTCCCTGTAGTCCCAGCTGACCTGAACTCACTATGTAGACCAGGCTGGCCTTGAATTCACAACGATCCACCCGCCTCTGCCTTTAATCCCGAATGCTGGGATTAAAGGTGTGCGCCACCACGCCTGGCTTTTCTTTCTTTTTTTTAGGCAGGGTCTCTCACTGTCCTGGAGTTCACCAAACAAGCAAGGCCAGCTGTCCAGTGAACACCAGGTATTTGCCTATCTCTGCCTCCCTAGCAAGTGCCACAACATCTGACATTTTTGTAGGGGTCCTGAGGATCAAACTAAGGTCCTCACACTAGCAAGGCAAGCACTTTACCAACTGAGACATCTCCCCAGCCCCAACTTCTACCATGTCATGTTTTTCCTATTTTTATTCTAAAATAAAGGTATGTTTTATATCTTTGTTTTTTTCACCTATTGTTTCTAATGACTTGTACTTTAATTCAATATAGAATATAAGCTGACATAAGTTCTATGGCTTAATAATATATTCCTTATTTTAAATAGTAAGGAACCATAAAATTGTCTCTGTTTTATAATACCAAAGGATGACATTTTCACAAAGAAAGTCTAATCAGCAACTTTCTGGAGCTGGGAAACAGATTAGCATATGAAGTTTTAAAGCTTTACTTTTTATTTCTCCTGGGGGCCAAATATAAAATAAAATTCATGGTAGGCATATAAAAATTATAACAAAAATAAATTCACAGATGGATAAAGAAAAATATTAATTGAAAATTTATATTTTACCATTTCACCAGCAACACCTTTTGCACCAGGAATGCCAGGCACACCCTAAAAGAATACACACAGATTCTGAAATTAACCACCTCATTTAAGCATCCATTGGACATCACACTCACTCAGTTCCTGATATCACCATCTGCCAAGAGGCAAAAGGGATCATGCCAACCTCAAAGGCAGTGTGAAGGAAATGCTTCCTGGTTCCCAGACCAGTTAGTGATAGAACCACTCACTGTGTGCAGGACATTGCTTTACTGTATCTTACTTGTTAAGGTTGAACACTCTTCCCCTCCACCCACCACCACTTCTCAGTAGTAAGATGATAATCACCGCAATTCAGCCATATGCTTGTCATTTTACGCTCATCCAGAAGTAGGTTGAACACTTAAAGGAAACTTATAAGCTAAAGTCATTTTTCAGGATGACCTTTCAAACTAGAGTCCATAGCATTCTTCACATCAACAGGAGATCTTATGGGCAGGACAGATACTATGGGATATAACATTGCTTCATATACAGATAATAAAATTCTGCATTTTGGTCTCGGGAGTCCCAGTATTCTATGAATGCTTACAAAGTGCCAGATGTCATAACAGATTGAAAGTCAGTTCCTGGTATTACCAAACAAAGTTGGTAATAACAAATTGTCAAATCTGTGTTACTGGAAGATTTACCTTCAAAGACTCAGAAATACATACAATATCATCACATGACTTTCCAACCACACCAATGCAGGGAAGTATCAATTCTAATGCTTCAAAATCCCACATAATCCCAAACTAGTAAGCTTTCTCACAATATCCCTGAGAATTCTCTCAATCGCCTTATGGCTCAGCCCTGCTAACAGGAACTCCACAGCTGAAAAAATAGTACAAAGTCACAGAAGCAGCTCCTTGCTCTGGGTTACATAAGGAAAGACGACAACAAACAGAAGGTGATCTAAATCATAAAACCAAAGCTTTCTTTTTATGCTTATTAAAGAAGTTACCAGCTAGTCACAGAAAAAAGCCCAAAAACGTAAACGTTAAAACTGAAAAAATAAAAATAAGTCATATTTTCCTTTGAACTTACCAAATTATGTAACATATCTCACCTTCCAAATTCATCTTACATATCATGTATATAAGACAATGAATATTTAATCAATCAAATATTAATACATACCGGCAACCCCTGTAATCCCACATCACCAGGAAGTCCCGGTTTCCCAACTTCACCCTGAAAATAAGTTTTTAATCACTGAATTGGACCTTTATGAACTGCTCTATTCCTTTAAAGGATTGAAGACCTTTCAGGTAAAAGATTTTTCCCAATAGCTAACCTCAGTTGCATTTTAAAAATATTATTTAACTCAGGATAGGTGGTAGGTAGGACATAACACACAAATTCAAACACACAATTTCCTTCAGTCTATTTTCATCAATGGGGCCCTTTTACCGAGTTCCTAAAGCAAGCAAACAAACTTACAATTTTTTTTTACAAGCTTACCATGTTAATAAGAATTTTGTAGTTGACTCTTGGTTTAAGAATTAAATGGAAAAAAAGAGGGAGGCCTGGCTAACTAAATCTGGCAATGTAATAAAAATGCTGTGCTCAGCTGGCCAGGGTAAGACATCTCCACTCAGGCATGGACCCAGTCACACAGCTACCTTTGTTCCTGGCATTCCAGGTATCCCGTCTCGACCATCTACACCCGGCAAGCCCTAAAGACACACAAAGAAGCACACTGTCTCTTAGACACAGCCACATTTCATTTCCTACATTATTTTCTGAAGTTTCGTCGCAAGTCAGTAACCACTGTATGAACGGTAGACTACAGTTCAGGACATACCGTGTCTCCTTTGGGTCCAGGGGGTCCAGAAATTCCTCTGGAACCTTGAGGGCCCTGTAGAAAAAAATCAAAAGAACTAAACAAGGCATTTTCAATGATTGCAATGCTTAAGACATGCAAAACAGGAAAAATCAACAGATGACACTGTCAAGCAGGCTGTTTTGCAGTGATTAACTAATTTGAACTCACTCTGTCTCCCTTGGGGCCTGCTTCTCCTGGAGGTCCCCGTTGCCCTTGATCACCCTGTATAAAAGAAATAGAAGTTTGTTAAAATAAGCAAAAATTACTTTCTTGTGGGCTTCGAAAGCTTAGAAAGCATAGGGGGTTGGAAAGATCGCTCAGTGATTAAAAGCACTGGCTGGTCTTGCAGAGAACATGGGTTCAGGTCCCAGCATGCACATGGCCATCCACAACTCCAGCTCCAGGGTTTCTAATGCCCTTTTCTGGCTTCCCTGGTCATTGTACAACATGGTGCACTATATGGATATAGGCAAAACACTTATGCACATAAAATAGAAATAAATAAATAAAATTTTAAGTTAAAAGCATCATCCATCTTACTCAACTCTTGCTCTTTCTCTACAAGCCCTTTGATCTATTACAAATGCCCAGTTCAAAAATCTTGTGGGCTAAAGAGACGGCTCAGTGGTTAAGAGCACTGACTGTTCTTGCAGAGGACCTGGGTTCAAATCCCAGCATCCACATGACAGCTAGCAACAATTTATAACTCCAGTTCCAGGGATCCAACACCCTCTTCTGGCCTCTGCAGGTACCTCATGACATAGGTGTCCTTACATACATGCAGGCATAACACTCATACACATAAAATAACAATAAAGGTAAAAATAAATTTTTTTGAATCTTCTTGTAAAAATGATAGCCTTAGAGGCAGGCATGGTGGCACATGCCTTTAATCCCAGCACTGGAAGGCAGAAAAGGCAGGTGGATTTCTGTGAGGTCGAGGCCAGCCTGGTCTACATAGTGAGTTCCAGGCCAGCTGGGGCTACTGGGAGACCCTATCTCAAAAAGACCAAAAAAAAAAAAGATAGCCTTAGTAATTGATATTGTCATAAAGACAACTGGGGTCGCATGGTCTTTGTTTTCATTTTAGATGCACGATGATCTGTGCCATCTGGATGTACATGTGAAAGAGATTAAATTCCATGCTATAAGCAACAACATCACATTAGGTAATCCTGACTGTAGAGGCAGGCTGAGGTATGGATTAACCACCAATATTTTAATGCTTTTAAATTCCCATTTCAATAATAATGGCCTAATACACTTGATGGTGGTATATGGTACATGTGGAAATAGATGAGAGGATGGCTTCTTAAACACGGGGTTTCTTGAACTGTGAACTTCTCCAAACCCTGGCTAGCTCCTTCTTGCTAGTGAGTCAGTTCATGGCTCAGGTGAGCATTATCTATCATCCATAACGAGCTTCTACTTGATCCACTCAGTGTCATCTTCTCAACACACACTTTCCATTCAGACAACAAGAGCCTGTGATAGTGTATTGATCCTATCATCACCATGGGGCCCCTCCTGTACTTTGCTGACTTTCCTAGAATGGCTTTCTAGAACACCCTTCTTCTTAGATCCTCCCCTGTAAATTACCTCTACACCTATTCAAGAATTTGACCTTGTAGTTTGCAATTGAGTTACAATCTGTCTTTTCCATGGGACCTTGATAGTGAGAGATTCTATTTTATATGTGGTATCTGTGAGTGCTAATGGACTTTTTGTCAATATGCCTGCAAATGGGCCTGAGGCAGTCACAATAATCATATAAGTATACATGGTAGTCAAAGTACAAAAAACTGAGATAAGAAACCATCAATGAAGAAAAAGTAGAAATGTCCAGGAATGAGAAATGTGGTCATCACTGTCAATCAAAGTTTTCTAGCAACAAGCAAAAGGCAAGTAGCAAAAGGAAAACACGGTAAGCATACATAAATCGGTGACAATGTGACATATCCCATAAGAAAAGAAGTCAAACCAGAGGAATAGTCATCTATGCCCAACAGAAAGACTGTATGTTTTAAATAAATATGAAAACTTTCCCCATTTTTCCTTTCATTTATTGATTTACTGAGGCTGGGGGTTAAGTCTAGGCCCTTGAGCATGTTAGGAAAGCTCTCCGCCACTGAGCCATGTCCCCAGTCCTCTTTTCAGTTTTTACTTTGTGACAAGTTCAAACTGGCCTTGAACTCACTCTGTATCCCAGTCAGGCTTTGAATTTGTGATTCTCCTCCCTCAGGCTCTTGAGTACCTACAGTTACAGGTCTGTGCTGCCAGATCTGCCTTCGGTTTTTCCATTTCAACTTTTCACACGCACAAGGTACTTGCATATACTCATATACAGAGCAAAACAGAACAAGCCTGAGGAAAGTCTTAGAAATAATTATTTTGGCTAAGTGCAGTTCTACATCTGTAATCCTAGCATGTGAGAAGCAGAGACAGAGGGCCACTAGAAATCTGAGGCCAGCCAGGTCTACATATTGAGTTCTAGGTCAGTCAGGGCTGTATAGAAAGATACTCTATCAGAAGGAAGGGAAAGGAAGGAAATGGGAGAGGAGGGGAAGGGGAGAGGGAGGGGAAAGGAGGGGGAGTGGGAAGGGAAGAAGGGGAAAAGAGAAGGGAGAGAGGAAGGGGGAGGGAAAGGGAAGGGAAACATTAAAAAAAAAATCTATCAGTGGGTTTGAGGAAAAGAAAACCACTCACAGCTGCACCAGGAATGCCCTGAGGTCCAGGTTCTCCATCTAAACCCCGAGCACCCTGCAAAAAATAAGACAAAGAAACAAAACTCAGATCAGTCATGTGTGTTAAAGGAAATGTCCATCTCTCTAAAGAAATACAGCAGCCAGAAGGAAAGGGTTTGTTTGTTTGTTTGTTTGTTTGTTTGAAAAATACTGTATTCATCAGTGAATTCTGAGGGGCGATTCTATAGCTATTTCAGACATGAAAGCACTGGTGTGCATCACATCATGTCAACATTACATAAAGACAATCTTTGATACCATTTTGGATATTTCAAGCTAACACTACGTCGATTCTTGGTTGCTGACATCAACTCAAAACACTGGTATTTATTTAGAGACCTTGGCAAACCTACTGAAAGAGGCTTGGCAGTCATCCCTCATACCTCCCCCCACCCCATCCAGCAGTCTCAGAACAACTGTGGAAATTCATTCATGGTTAAGGTGAAGTTAAGACGAACTAAAGTAGACTCTGCAAAGCCACCACTGTGAGAAGGACTTCTAAGACTCTGGACACCTCTGCCCCTGATCTAATTAAACAAAGAATCAGATGGTCATTTATGACTCAGAAGAGTGAACTGTTGGGTTCTTAGACGAACCTAGGCTTCCTCTCTCTGGACTGACGTTTGCTTTTATTTATGTACAGCAATCAATGTGTTTCCTCCAAACAGATCCACCCTACAAAGCAATAATGGAAGAACTGTCTGGAATTTTAGAAGTCTGATCATTTGAAAGTGATATGTGACTTAGCTACATAGTAGCTTATTTTCACTATAAGAATCAAAATGTGGTTTTAAAACAAAAATAGAGAGGGGCTGGAGAGATGGCTCAGATTGAGAGCACTGATTACTCTTGCAGAGGACCTGGATTCTATTCCCAGCACCCACACTATCCGTAACTCCAGTTCCAGGGGTACACTCACATGCAGGCAGTACACTCCTACATATAAAATAAAAATAGTAATTTAAAAAGTAGATTATCTTTAGTCCTCTCTACATATAGTCCTTGACAAAATACAAGCTCCCTCTTGAAATGTTCTTCTCATCTACAAAGTAAATAGGAAAACACAGGATTGGTGTGAAGAGGCTCTTCTAACAAAGCAGGCAGAAATGAGGAGATGATAAACAAATGGAAAGCAGTCAGAGAGCATAGGATAGATTCTGGGCCAGCAAAACCAGATGGACCTCATCTGCAGCAAGAATTAAAAATTAGAAAACCTTTGATAGGAGGTTCAGACACAAGTAGAAGCAAAGAAAAAAACACTGTGGAACAGAGGAACCACAGAGCCCTGAAATTCTTTGATTCCCAAAAACTAGAACGCAGCACAGGTATTCCACATTCACCAGAGAAGAAAGAATTTAGAAGACCTGGAAAAGACCTTGAATTCATTATTCACCTTGCATTAGAGAGTGCAGCCCAGCCTTTTGCATTATAGAAATGGCTTTGATGCACTCGCGAGTGTGCTCTCTCTTATTACAGTTCAGCGTGAGCTCAGATCCAAACTGCTGTTACTAGGTAACCACTGCACATCTGTGTTCACAAGAAGAGCTAGGTTTTTTTAAAGCAATTTGACAGAAATCAAGGGAAATGAAAAATTTTGAAAAATATCAAATAGAAAAATGCGTCAAATAAAGTGCATATGAAGAACAGTAATTGATTTCAAAGAGAGAGGTCATATATTTTATGGGATGACTTAAATCCAAAAAAAGTGATGGTCTGGGTGTCAGTCGTATAGAAATAAATGGGCTTTATGACTTAATAGCAAAGATATACATACAGAATGTTACTTAAAGTAACATGGCTGTAGAAATACACAGGACTCTAATGTATTTAAAATATAGTGTCTTTAAAAAAAAAAAAAGGAAAATATTTTAGAGGAGATGGAAAAAGAAAGCAGCCAGAAAAAAAAAATACCCAGAAGAGATAAAGCAAAAAAAAAAAAACCTTGAAATTGAAAGAAAACACGGTTGACAAGCCAGACCCTCAATTCACAGAATGTACATCTCCTAACTGAATGTAGTGAGCATCAGCAGTGAAATTTGCTGCTGTGCAGAACTCATACAAATGAGCTTCAGTGTCTCTGAGGACTGTGAGGCCAGGCTCCAAAGCAGAGTGACCAAAGACTTTTTTTTTTAATATCCTACAGTCTACAAACTATAGATTTCCAAATATACTTTCTAAGAAGCAGTAACAGTTTTCTGATGGAGAAATTTAACAAACCCTATAGATACATATCCCAAGAAAAAATATTCTTAAGAATACTGTGAACAGCTTCCAGGGGTTTTCCTTAGGATAGTTACTCCACCAAGCATCACCTCCCTCCATTCTTCATCACCATCATTCTAAGCCCCACAACTTTCTTATGTCATCTTCTTGAGCTTCCCAGATCTCATATCAAGATTAAGCCATTGCTTTGTCTGAAAATTCCTCATAACACCTGCCTTAGAATTTATGTCTTCCTTGCTTGCATTATCTACTTATTTGTCTCTCTAATTAACAAATTTAGTGCAGGCTTACTCTTCTCCAAACCATCTTAGTAGCTTACAGATACCTTGCGATGGAAAAGCTGTCCTTGCCTAAGGACAGGAGGGTGTACTGTGGTCACAACTGTATGACCCCTATTTAGGGAAAGGCTAAATTTCCAGGGTACCCAACATAGCCTTAAGACCTTAAAAGGTATTATTCTTTCCCTTATAACTCTTTCCATCTTCCCCTGTCTTTGCCTTGCTACATCAGAAGCACTACCAGCATGTATCAATGTAAGTAGTGCAAAGTACTAGCACTAATGAAGAGATAAACTATTACATCCCCACTTACTCTGATTTACTCAAGACAAATGCAGTGCTCTTCCATATCTATGTGTTCTTTATCCATGGAGTCCACCAAAAATATTTGGAAGAAAATGCTTCTGTACTAAATATTACACACATTTTTCTTTATGCACTATTTACCTAACTTACATTATATTAGATATTAAAAGTAACCTACAGACGGTTTAAAGGATTAGGAGGATGCTCCAAGGTTATACACAAATAGCACTCCATTTTATAGAAAAGACTTGAACATCAGGTTTGTGTATCCTAGGTAAGGATAAGGGTTCTGAAACAACAAAATGTCCATGGATACCAAGCAACTACATTATGACAAGCATCATACAAATTGCTCATTTCTGCCACCTGTACCATTATCTGTACTTACAACAAAATGTGAGGACCTAATCCATAAAACATAATGAAAAAGACGTTACCAAAGATAAAATGCTGTTTTAAAATGGCCAAAGTTGTAAATATGTAACTGGTTTCTATATAACATTATCATTGCCATCTCACCTTTTCTCCTTTGTCTCCAACAATGCCAGTGATGCCTCTCAGACCCTGAGCTCCCTAGAAAAGAAAAACCGACAGTGAATCATTTCAGTTCAAGTGCACATTTACTAAAGATCCTGTCTCAGAAACTGATTCAAAAGGAGTTTACTATTATAATGAAAGGCAAGACTAAGAAGCAGTGACATAACATAGACATGTTTCTAGTTGAGAAAGAAAAGTACGAGAAGAATCTTGATGGTCAAACCCTTTTGTAAAATTCAAAAGACTTAACCCTATGCAAACTTGAACTTGACACAGTTATTGATGTCAGAAAATGTAAATATCATAAGAGAGATTGTGATAACGTACTTGATATATTTAACTCACAAGCAGAATTCACACTGCCACTTCTACCCCCTTCGTGGTCTGTTAAGAGTAACATTATTTTAATCCCAGAAGTAATATTTACCTACCAACCCATGCCATCGAAGGAAGTGGATTCTGGTTTAACCAATTTTATGCCTCAGAAATGGAGCTGGGCTGTTCGTCAATCACTTGTCTCCAAAGCTTTCTGAATTCCAACATGGACCAGTAAAACTCATCACAAGCATAGGCATGACTAAGCTTAGAAATGAGGGATTGGGTATGCTGTACAGGACCCCTTTCAATAAAAGTCTTCCTGTTTGGGATTCTCTGGTCCAAAAGCAGGAGGGTTCTTCTAGAAACAACCTGGTAAAGGGTGAGTTTGGATGCTCCCTAGGGTATATCTGTGAGTGGGCTCTCCAATAGAAAAGTAGCTACTTTTAGACATCCGCCAACTCTTGACATTGGCTTAAGATAAAGAGGTTCTAGGCTACTGTCTTCAACTTCGGACTTGGAAGAGATGACCAAGTTCATGACCAGTCTTCATCTAGGTTAGTTACAAATTCTCTGTATCAGGAAGGGTCTGAAATTCCAAGTAAAACATGAACCAGTAAGGGATACCAACTTAGGCTTTCAAGTGAAATATGGCCAAACCAGATTAAACTGCTCTTTCTTGTGTAGCTTATTTACTAACTCTGAAGGCAACACTTCTACACAAAGAATTTAAACTATTTAGATCAAGAGTAGTGATGTGGAAACCCCATGTATAAGCTCTTCAGGTGACTTACTTCAAGGGAAGAGTTTACATAAATATACCAAGAAATTTCTTTTTATAAATCTGTGCTTACTTTGTAAGTGTGCACGTATATTTAAGAACTAAAAATCTGTGAATTCTACAGAAACATTTTGACATACCCTCTCCCAGACACCAAGAGGTCAGCAAACAGTAACAATATTTTCCAGTGGACCATTTAGCTGCACAACACAAATCAATAATCTACAAAAATTCTTTTTAGAATGTTTACAAAATCTTGTTCAGTGGGTCTTTAAGAATGACATTTTGGGGGTTGGAGAGATGGTTCAGTGGTTAAGAGCACTGTCTACTCTTGCAGAAGACCCAAATTCAATTCACAACACCCATATGGTGGCTAATAACTATCCGTAACTCCAGTTCCAGGGGATCTGATGCTCTCTTCTGACCTCCAGGAGCATTGTACAAATGTGGTGTACTTACATGCATGCAGGCAATACACTCAGACACATTTTTAAAAAATAAAAATATTAAATAAGATATATATATATA
>NW_008358101.1:6221119-6224829 GCF_000622305.1 Nannospalax galili
TTAAAAAAGGATATGCACGCTACTGTTTGGCACTATCTCCCAGTCATAAATTAAGATTTCAGCTTTTTAATGCCTCCTGTCAAATTTCCAGGGAAGGCAACTCTTTAGAGCAAATTATCTGGCCTCCACAGAGTCCCCTTAAAGGTCTCATATGACCCAGAAAAAGAAGAAAACATTTCTTCTGTATTCTCTTAGTCATTTCCTTTAGCTTGATTTCCCTCAAACTCTAGATGAACACTAATCTTCACAGCTCCATGACCCTTTTTAAAGGCTGGTCCTAAGGGCTAGAGAGATAGCTCAGAAGTTAAAAGCACTGCCAGAGGACCCGGGTTTGATTGCCAGCACCCACATGGCAGATAACAACCATCTGTAATTCCAGTTCCAGGGGATCCAATGCCCTCTTCTGACTTCCGTGGGCACTACATGACAGGGGTGCAGTTACATGCAGGTAATGCACTCATACACATAAAATTTTTAAAAAAATAAAATAATAAATAAATAAAAATTTTTAAAGGTGTGTATGACTGCTCCCAGCCTTCATTAAATAAATAAATAAGTAAATAAACAAATAATAAACTAAAGGCTGGTCTTCAGAAGTACAGTATAGGTAAACATAGCCCTGTGCTTGTCTTCTCTGGCTTGTCAGTGGTAGTCCTGAGCTTGCCTGTTCCATAGGTTATACTTTGACAAGCTTCAATGTTCAATAAATTTTCTACAATTATTATTTCCATAATTTAGACAAGGGAAAGAGTAAGAATTGCACTTTCATGTGGTACAAAAAAATAACATCATTTCTAATCTAAAGAACTTTTAAATTGAAGTATGCTCATGTTCAACTATGTTAAGTAATATTGCATCAATCATGGTACTACTTATTAAAAGACATGTTTATGAGGCACTAAGGATGTTCTGATTATAATGATTACTTGCTGGAATGGGCTATGTTAATCCCGTGTGTTCAGGGGATACAAGACGTTCTCATTGTATTGTGAGATAGCACTGATGGTACAGAGTTGTATTGCCAAGTCTTGGGCTCACAGTTTGTTTTCAGGTTAGGAGGGTCTGGAATCTGCACATAATTATACATAGACATTTTCTGTAAAAGAAAAGCATTTGAAGGTACAGTGGAGACCCTTTCTTCTTTTGGAAAAGTGGTGATTGCTTAACGCTGGCTCGATGGGAACATAGAGAATATCGAGTTAATATGATGCAATGGTATTCATCCAAAGACTAAAGAGAAGATATTTCAAGTCATTAAAAAGAGCTTCAAATCCTAAACAAATATTTTTTTAAAATACTTTACTGGAGGTCCTTGAGCTCCAACTTCTCCTAGCTCTCCTTGATCGCCTTCTTCACCCTAAAAAAACAATAGAAATTCACAGTAAATGTTATTTGAGCAAATGAATATAAAAATAGGCTGAGTTTAGCTCAGTAAAATTTAAGCTCATTTGACATTCCTTGAATTATTCTGCTATGTTCTATTAAATTATATTAGTAGTCCATATTAATTGTATAATATTCAGAAATATAGATAAATATATAAATAATCACCTTAATCCTACTCTTCAACCATAAATACTAATAATGTTTTTGGTGCTGTTCTTTCAAGAAGTTTTTAAGGGAGGAAGAAAGAGAAGAAAAGAGAGAAAAATGTGTGTATGTACTTTCATTCCAAGTATGTGTCTTGGAAGGTGTTAGGAAAGCATAACTATATGATGCAAACTTTTCCATAAGGCATATCCTTTTAAAATTATTTTGTCTTTTATTATAATTTTATGACAAATACAATGTTAATACATTCAAATCAATTCTTTCATTTGTTATATCTATGACATCATTCAAAGAAAAGTTCCCTTTTACCCTCAAAAATATGGTTCATCTATATTTTCTTTGAGTAATTCCATAGTTTAATTTCTTTTCAAGGAGTTTTATTTTTTGATTTATGTATTTTTATTTTATGTGTATAGGTGTTTTACATGCATGTACAATGTTAATACATTCAAATCAATTCTTTCATTTGTTATATCTATGACATCATTCAAAGAAAAGTTCCCTTTTACCCTCAAAAATATGGTTCATCTATATTTTCTTTGAGTAATTCCATAGTTTAATTTCTTTTCAAGGAGTTTTATTTTTTGATTTATGTATTTTTATTTTATGTGTATAGGTGTTTTACATGCATGTGTGTCAGTACACCCATGTCATGCAATGCCCACAGAGACCAGAGAGGGCATCAGATTCCCTGGAACTGGAGTTAAGGACAACTGTTAGCCACCATGTGAGCGCTGGGAACTAAGCCTGGAGCCTCTACAATAGTAATCAGTGCTCTTAACTGTTGAGCCATCACTCTAGCCCCAATAATTTAATTTTGGACACAGAAATTTTTATCAGTAATTTATTTTTTATATCAAATATAAGGTAAAGTATCTTTGGTGTGATAACTAGACACTTATTCAGCATCATTTGTTGAATAGCAGACACTATCCACATAGACTGGAAAATTCACACTGGTTCCCCAGTTCTTCAAATCCTCTGTAAGGTCACCAATAACATAAATTTCAGTTACTGAAGTTTTATAAAACATCTTTATCTCTGGTAGGAGGAATTTTTCTATCTTCATATTTCATTTAAAGATATTGTTATTTTCATATTTCCCTAAGTGTTTACTCTCCCAGATGAACTTAAGAATCATTGGTCAGAGATGAAGAGATGGCTCAGGGGTAAGAGTACTTGCTGGGTAAGTATGAAGGCCTGAGTTAGGATCCCCAGAACCCACATCAAAAAGCTGCTGTAGCCTGCACATGTGCCTATAACCCCAGTGCTATAAGGAGCAGAGACAGGAGGATCTCTGGGGCTTGGTGGACACCAGCCTACAGGTTCAGTGAGAGATCCTGTCTCAAGGGAATAAGGGAGAGATACAGTAGGACACCCAGCATCCTCTTCTGCACACTTATTTTCACCCACATACACACACATAAACATACACACACAATATTCTTGCATGTCATACACACAAAAAAAATTTTAAACAATCATTGGAACTATCTTCACAAAAATACCACTTGATGGGGCTGGAGAGATGGGTTAGTGGTTAAGAGAAATGACTGCTCTTGCAAAGGACCCAGGTTCAATTCCCAGCACCTACATGGAGGCTACGAACCATCCTTAACTCCAGTTCCAGGGGAATCTGAAGCCCTCTTCTGACCTCCACGGCATTGCACGACAAGGATGTACTCATATATGTGCAGGCAATACACTCATACACATTAAATAAAATATTTTTTAAAATACCACTTGGTTGTATTAAGCTGTATTAAATCTTTTTATACTAGAAGTTGGTGTATACTCCTAACAAGTAAATTCTTTTAAATATGTATAAATAAAGCTATGTTCTTTTCTTTATATTAGTCATAAATAGTGCCTACGTTTGTTCAACATAGTTTAACTGTTTGGTTTTTATTGTCAATGGGATCTTTACTCATAATTTCTAATTATTGTTTTGATTTTTTGCTATTTTATAACCTCTGTTATACTTTAAAATGTTAGAATATTCTAAAAGGAAATCAGATTCCTAGGTTGGTGATATAGTTCAAAGGTAGGCCACGTGTCTGGCATGGCAAAGCCCTGAGTTCAGTCCCCAGTACGATGAGAGAGAGAGAGAGAGAGAGAGAGAGAGAGAGAGAGACAGAGACAGAGACAGAGACAGACAG
>NW_008358101.1:6224849-6241040 GCF_000622305.1 Nannospalax galili
AAGTCTGACTCCTCTTTTACAGAAAGACTACTCTATAGAGTGAGAAAAGATTTCTTTCTTTGTCAAGAGTTTAATTTATAATATTTTATTTATTCTTTTCATTTTATACCTATGAGTGTATTGCCTGCATGTACATAAGTACATTCGTGTCATTCAGTGTCCGTGGAACTGGAGTTACAGATGGCTCTTAGCCGCCATGTGAGTGCTGGGGATCAGACCTGAGTACCCTGAAAGAGCAGCCAGTGCTCTTAACTGCTGCGCCATCTCTGTAGCCCCAGGAGTTTAATTTTTATACTAAGTATACTGCTGTACATTTTCTGTATTTTAAATTGTGAAGTTATTTAAGAGAAAAATATTAAATGTATATTATATACTAAAATACCTTTTGTCATTTCATTATTAATAATACATGTTTGATTGACACATTTTTGCTTCTGTTCAGATTTTTCATACACACACACACACACACACAAGCAAGTACACTCAGAAAATTTAACAGCAGTATTAATACATAACATTTAAGCACATAACACAAAGAACAAGACTAGGCCTAAATCATTTACACTTAATATTATTTTTGGCATTTATTTATTGGAGAAGGTGTATGTGTCATGATGCATGTGTGGAGGTCAGAGAATAACTTGTGAGAGTTGGTTTTCCACTCCCATGTGGGTTCCAGAGATCGAGCTCAGGTGTCAGGCTTAGCAGCAAGTGCCTTTACCCACTAAGCTATCTCACAGGCCCATGCAGTTAATTTTGCATGAATTATGAAAAGTCTACATACTGAATTTAGTCTCATAATTCTATTCGGATTGTATTCCATTAGAACCTGTGATTGACAGTGGGAAGAGGCAGCCTCAGTTAAGAACTGAGTGAAATTTGCTCGATCATGGAGCGGATAATTATCACATGAGTATAATTAAATACTACTTGTCTTTCACTACAAAACTATCAAATCACTACACAAACAGTGATCAATATTCCCCCAGCAAATTTTCTTATCAGAATATAGCAGATTTCCCACAGATTTTTTTTCCATAAAACTTGAAGTAATATGTTTGAATTAATTATTTCACCTGCTGATGAAAAACATATACCTAATCAATCATCACAAATTTTAAGTGACAAACTTAAACCAATTTATCACCATTTTAATGAAAGAATTTTTAATGAATACTGATCTGCTGTGTGATGGAGCCATTAGCGTATTTTTATTATTAAAGTTTCACTATTCATTCCTATACTCATTGACAATTTTTGGAAATCTTCATTAGTTCATTTGCAGGTACCTTCAAGGACAGACTGTAAATCTGACCACAAATACATAAGATTTAAGCATATAATACAAATAACTAGATTATGCCTCAGTCATTTTCCCTTCATTTTATTTTTTGGCATTTATTCATTGGGGGAGGTGTGCATGTTATGACGCCTGTGTGAAGGTCAGAGAATAGTTTGTGAGAGTTGGTTCTCTACTTCCATGTGGGTTCCAGAGATCGAGCTCAGGTAGTCAGGCTTGGCAAGTGCCTTCACCCACTGAGTCCTTCTTTATCAAACTGCGTTCTGACTAGGTCAGCCCACAGGTAGCTCTTTCAGGGCTCTGTCTTCAACATGTACTGTCATCTTACCTTCTTATACCAGTTTTCAAAGTCACCACTCAAAGTTTGGAGTGATACAAAAATGTGAACACAAAGTAAAAGACTCTTTAACAGCAAATGAAAATTTGGCCAATTATTCAACATACAAAAAAAAAAAAAAAAAAAGCATTTCCCACTGAAGACCAAAACAAATTTGAAAGTCCATATAGCTAACCTGTTTGGGTGCCAAACTTGCTAATTTGATCAGCAGAGGCATGAAACACCCTGACTGATAGTTCCATCTCCAAATCCTGTGGAAGTATTCATTTGTATATTCTTTCCAAGGGATAGATCAGCAAAACAAGAAGGAACAGATGGAGAGCACAGAAAATAAGAGATGTGTACTGTCTACGACACATACTGAAAAATATCTTGGGGTGTAATTTAATGTTCTTGCATGCCTGGTTTTTCTGGTTAGCCAATGTTCTATTATGTCATATTCAATTTAGCGAAACCCTTGGGATTGAGCATAATTTTTTTCACTTCAGTGTTCTCAGAACTTAGAATAAACCACAGTGCATAGCACGTACTTGTTAAATATTTCTTGAAATTTCAAATTTTAAATGCCGGTGGAGGAATGAGCATGTGGAGAAACTTACAAGAGTCTCAGTCTTTCTATTTACTTCAGTTTGACATCAGAAACCCAGATGTTTCATTCCAGATAAATAAAATGTCCTAACTATTCACAGCCTTAGTAAAAAGAGTTTGAAAATAAAATGTGCAACTGTAATAGGGCATAGAAAATTGGCCTATTTATCCTGACGGTACAAGTGAGGTTATTCAACAGACTGGTTTTAGCTAAGGAACTTGAGGATATTATACTTCAAGACATTAGTAAATTGGCTGTCCACTCTTTACTTCCAAAGAAAAATAATCTTTTACTGTTGCCCAGTAAAGATATCGACTGGCAAAATCAACAAAGTCCAGCAGACCTGCATTAATGAGAAGGATCTGCTTTTGTAAAATATAAAATTTACTAAAAGAAAAATTCTACTATGCAGGAAATAAAGTCATTAGATGCTTAAAGATGGCTTATCTTTAAGCCATCTTTTAAAAAATGGCAACTAGGTCACTTCATCTTAAATTTCAGCCTGCTTAAAAATTGATTGATTGATTGATTGATTGATGATTGATTTTGCAGGGAATGCCAGTCCCAGTGCAGTATGGATTCTATGGTTTTTGATGATTGATTTTGCAGGGAATGCCAGTCCCAGTGCAGTATGGAGTCTATGTTTTTTTCCCAGATAATAGCACAAGTCATCACTAACTTCCAGCAAGCTCAAAATCTATGTTATAGTGAAATGAGATCAGAAATAAACCGATAAATTATTTCAGAACTTGAGGACTTCCAAACCAATTGCCAACTTTTCTGTTTCCTAGTCTCAACATACTTGTTATAAAATTTTACAAGTGTCAAAAACTTCCATATGGTGAAACAACTTGAAAAAATAATATTTGACTATTATAAGCTTCAAGGAAAAAAGTCTAAATATGATACATTTGAAACCGAAAGGAAAGGCAGTCAATACAGGGTGGAGTGGGAAATGGGACAGGGGAGGTCTAGTGTCTTCTTTGTTTTTTCACTAACTGAACATCTTAGAGTACTGCATTCAGTCAGACTACAAATGCACCTATTGAGCACTCATCAAGCATTACTTACAGAAGAAATAAAATATCACACTCCGTTACATTTATATAATTCCTCATAAAGAAAATAATCACTGCTTCCCAATCACAATTGACCCATTGTACCCATTTCTTTACCTTGTGTCCTTGTCTTCCTGGCTCACCAATTTCTCCTTTAGCTCCTTTATGACCCTAACAAATGTAAAAATAAACATACACAAAAGAATAAATCATGTTGGACTTGCCCCAAAAGTGCTCAGAAGTCTCATAAAATGTTCCTGATTCCATAAATCTATGTAAACAAAAAGAAAGAAAGAAAAAGGTTGTCACAAGAAAAACACTGCCTTAAACACAGGTGCCAAGGATCCAAGTGCAGCTGACCATGACTAGTAATAATCAGATACATACAGATTAGAGATGCATGCACCAAGATCTAAGTGTAATTAGCAAAAATAATGAGTCTTTCTGTAAGAAACAGTACATTTTAAAATGAAACAGAGATCTTTTTAAAATTGTTTTTGAGTATGTTAAAGCTGTAATGAAATGCTTTGTCTAAAAAATAAAAAAAAATTAAAAATAATTTTAAAAAGACCTTAAAAGCACCACAGGTACTACATGAGTGATTTATAAGATAAACATGAGCTTTAGTTAATAGGAAAACACTCTTCTAGAATAACAAGTGCTCCGTTACCTGGCTCAGCAACACATTCATTGATATCTGCCTTGTTTGTGTGTGTGTGTGTGTGTTTGTTTGTTTGTTTGTTTGTTTGTTTGTTTGTTTGTTTTGTGACAGGGGCTCCCTCTAGCCTCAGCTGGCTTGGAACTCACTATGTAGATGACACTGACTTCCTTCTCAGAGATCCACCTGTCCCTGCCTCCTGAGTGCTGGGATTAAAGAGGTACACCACTGAGCCCAGACCGGCAGTACCTACCTGCTTTGTGTTCCTGTTTCCTCAGCGTCCTCCCATAGGAATTAAGTTAAGAGCATTAAGCCAGCTTTAGCACCAGTAGCTTAACCTTTCAGAAGCCACAGCACTCACCCCTTTCTTGCTTTCTGGTAGCTTCTGCAAAATCCCTTCTGCCTTCTCTATACTCAACCCCTTCCTGATGTAGAAGAAGAGTTGGCTGAAGAATAAACCACCTCTGCTAAGAGAGACGGAGAGTCAGTTTCTTTAAGGTATGACCCCTGGTAGGTTGACCTGGCTCTAGAGCATCACCTAAGATCAACACCCAAAACTAGTATAAATTGGACTAGATGGGGGAGTAGGGAGCCAAGGGTGTCTGAGAAGAGCTAAAGGAGGGAGGTTGAATGCTGTCAAAATACATGATCCCCAAGAATTAACAAAATATTATTTTTAAAAAAAGAATAGGCTTCCTCAGATGCACGGTTTCTACCTCTTCCTGTGTGTAACGCTGAGTGCAGAAGGGAAGTGCTGCCTAATGGGTGTGAAGAAGGCGCCGGGCTGCAGAAGAGCCCTGTCGGTTTGGTCAGACCCCTGTTCTAACCACATGCAGGGTGTGAACAGCAGCATGACGTCAACTGTGACACACACGTTCCCAAATCAAGCCTGTTAGCACTTTCCCTGCTCCCAGGTCTTTTGGAAAAATAAAACACCAACCAGGCCTACATCTCCCACAGTGAGAGAACCCACAAAAACTACTTTCAGTGAAAAACCTGTGGAAAAACCATATCTCAAGACCTTCCAGATCACAGCAGAACTCTTGGATTTCTCAGAATCACTTTAGACTCAGAGACTGGGGTGCAAAATCAATTACCCCCAACATGTGGCTTTTTAAAAAATAGATTATTTTGTAGTAATCATGATAGCAGAGGGCTTTACTCACACTTTCAGAAAAGTCTTTCCCTGCATTTTTTGCATAGTATACCCAGTTCTTTTACCAGAACATTCTCAAATATGCATGTTTACAGTCCCCTCTCCACACTCCTACTTCTGTCTTCCTTCATAGGAATCAAATATCTGACCCTTGATTTGGTGTTCCAGTCTCTTGATCCAGTGTATTTTACTGGCATTTCTTCCTGAACTACAGAGACGTTCTCCAGTTAAGCACATGTACCTCAGTAGGGGCATCGGTTTAGGGGCACCAGCTGAATTTGAACCACAGACAGGGTAAGAAAACTCCAACTTGACTAATGCCAAGGCCAATGATTAAATGTTCCATTCTTTTTCTGTACATAATACTCTTGAAAATAAAATAATAAAATTATTCTTACCCTCATGCCTGGTAGGCCTGGATATCCTGAGTGACCTGGTGGGCAGGAATTGGGGCACTGAGAGAGAGAGAGAGAGAGAGAGAGAGAGAGAGAGAGAGAGAGAAACAAGAGCATCCATTTTATAACAATGTGGAATTATTTTAAGGAGTTCATCTGTAGAACCCCAAGGCTATTATAGTTTATCAAATAACTCTAAATATCTTTCCTTTTATTATTTTTAATTCACAAATATTCTTAGATTACAGAAAAATGTATGGAAAAGTACACAATTAATATCCTTACAGGTACTCATCTTCCAGATGTAGTGTTACTATTTTGTCACATTTATTTCAGACCTAATGTATTAAAGGAAGAAATGCTTAGAGACAATGGATTGCACCATCTCTCCACACTGAAATAAACCTAACCTGAGGTTCACACATGTTCACCATGTGGGCCAAAGCTGCATTCAGTACTGCTCACCACCACCATTTCATTACTCATCTATTCATAAAATACCTCCCTGGAGCACTCCAGCGAAAATACACACTTAGTCATAAAGTCAAAGACTAATAAAGAACAAGGATCTTTCTATAAAGAAAAATTAGTACAGCCTGAGGACATACAAGTCTATTCATCCCACACACTATGCTCCTGTCTTAGGATAAGTAAAGCACAGAACTCCAGGATATTTCAGACAGATAATTTTAAAGACAGCTCATCTGAATATTGCATGGTCTTCGAATGAAAACTACTATGTTGTAAACATGTATAAAAACAGGTATAGACAGGGGTTTAACATCCAGAATATATAAAGAACTCAAAAAACAATCAAGAAACCAAAGAACCCAATTAAAAGATGGGCTACAGGATGAGTTCTTTCGGTATATGCCAAGGAGTGATATAACTGGGTCAACAGTAGGTTCATTTGTAGCTTTTTAAGGGTTCTCCACACTGCTTTCAATAGGGGTTGAACAAGCTTGCAGTCCCACCAGCAGAGGATGAGTGTTCCCTTTTCCCCATATCCTCTCCAACATTTGGTATCATTTGTTCTCTTGATCTTAGCCAGTCTGACTGGGGTAAGATGCAATCTTAAAGTGGTTTTAATTTGCATTTCCCTAATTACTAGTGATGTTGAACACCTTTTAAGATTCTTCTTATCCATCTTTATTTCTTCTTTTGAGAATTCTTTGTTCAGCTCCTTAGCCCATCTTTTAGTTGAGCTACTTCCTTCCTTGATTCTTTGTTTTTTGAGTTCGTTATATACTCTGGATGTTAAACCTCTGTCAGGTGTGTCACTGGTAAGATTTTCTCCCATCTCATGTCCTTGGTTGTTTCTTTTGATGTACAGAAGCTTTTTAGTTTAATGAGGTACCATTTGTTGATTCCTGACCTTGTTTCCTGGGCAGTTGATGTCCGGTTTAGAAAACCCTTTCCTACACCTATATCTTGTAGGTTATTGCCAATGTTTTCTTCTAACAGTTTCAGAATTTCAGGCTTCACATTGAGGTCTTTGATCCATTTGGAGTTGACTTTTGTGCAAGGTGAAAGATAATGGTTTAGTTTCATTCTTCTACAGGCAGAGATCCAGTTTTAGCAGCACCATTTACTGAACATGCTGTCTTTCCTACAGTGAATGTTCTTGGCACCTTTGTCAAATATCAGGCAGCTGAATTTGCATGTACTCATATTTGGGTCTTCAGTTTTGTTCCATTGATCTATGGGTCTATTTTTGTGCCAGTATCATGTTGTTTTTATGACTACAGCTCTGTAATACAGTTTAATAGCTGGAAAAAAGTGCTATGTAGCCCAGGCTGGCCTCGAATTCTAGATCCTCCTGCCTCTGCCTCTTCAGCATATCCCACCCATGTGCACCACCACTACCTGCTTGTACATCCATGTTTGTTGCTGCTCTTTTCACAATACCTAAGGGATGGAAGCAATCTAAGTGTCCCTCAACTGATGAGTGGATAATGAAAATGTGGTTCATTTATATGATGGCATTTTACTCAGCAGTAAAGAAAAATGAAATCATGAAATTTGAAGGTAAATGGATGGAACTAGAAACTGTAATATTAGGGAAATAAAACAGGCCTCAAAAAAAAAATGGTGTATGTTCTCCCTCATATGTGAATCCTAGCAAGCACCAAATCCTGATAAGTGAGTATGTATCCAGACATAACTACAGGAACCAGGTTAATAAAAAGGAACCAGGGAGGTAAAGGAAAAGAAAGAATCTGAACGAGAACAGTAGGAAACAGGTGCTCATAAGGGAGATATGGATAAAAATGGGGTTATTTTAAGGGGAAGGGGGAGGGAAAGGTATACAAGGAACCTAGGGGATAAAGGGAAAGAAGGAGCTCAAGAGAGGTGCTACCATAGGAGAAGGGTATTATAAGGGAGAAATGGGAAAAATGGAGGCACCTTAAGTGGGGAAACCATGGTGGAAGTGTTAGACAATGCGAGAGATAAATAATGCCTAGCTAGTTTTAAAAAAAACCAAAGGGAACCATATTAGTCCAACAACCTACTGACAAATTATACATACAACCAGATCAAGGAATATAATATATATCTAGACAAGGTTTATCTGAGAGCGTTTGGTCTTTGCCCAAGCTTTATTTACATGGCACATGGTAATTAAAAGCACCAGACTGGTGCAACTAAACTTCTTGGATATTTAATAGCCATACTATGAGGCCTATACTAATCTGGACAGAGGGACATAAAAGACAGTTTTTGCTCCTTTCCCTCCTAAGTTGACTAAATTCCAGGGGACTATGAGCATCTTTCCAAATGTCCTGTAACTGTGGTGAGTCACCTGTCCTCTTGATCAAGGAGGCCGTGGAGACCCCACCAGATGGACTTGAAGCAGTGTCCAGTCTACAAAGAGGAGGGTCAACACAGAGGAAACATTTCCTCCATGCTTCCAAGCGAAGCCAGCCATGTTCGAGCAGGACCTTTGACTTATCTTCACATAAACGGAACTGGTAAAAGAATGGAGCCAGGGCTCCTCCCAAGCCCACATGAGCCCTGAGGAACAGGTCCTCAAACGACCTTAATTGTAAAAATAAATTGGTTTATCTGGACTCATTGTAGGGTCTTAAACACCCAAAAGGAAAGTATAACCAAAGAGTAAAGTCATCAGTATATTTCTTTAAGCATTCAAGGGATTACACTTCCCAGACATTAGGCTTAAGTCTATATAAAAAGTTATTTAGGCAATTATTTCTCATTGATGATTTTGTTCCTAACTAGAAGGTATTGCTCAGATGTAAGACTTCAAATCTTGGTCTCCAATACTGTAGTGCCCACCTTAGCTAAGGAAGACAACCAGCTATTGTTCTAAAATGATGGATAAATATGGTTTCTTCCTTTATCTAGAAGCCTTTGAGAGGGAACTGACACTAATTCTAACCACTCCAACAGCTATTAAAATACCTGAAAGCAAATCCTGAATCCATCACTCTAGAGTCCAGCCAAAAATGAGGAGGAACCCAATAGAGGGATGCTTTTGGAAGCCCTTGTCAAGAAATCCTAATGGATTCTCATATGAACATTTAAAAAGTTGCCCTGTTCTGACTTTTTTCTAGTTCCCTGTCTAGAACTTGTAATGCTACTTACTCTTGCCTTTCCTTCTCCTTCACATCTCCTAGTCACGATTCAAAGAGTTTCTTTTCCTCCTCAAGATAAGAGTTATGCAATTTGGGAGTCTTTTAGATAGACCCACTGAAGGAATACTCCAATTGCCTCACCCTGAGTCCCTGTTCAGCATGAAAGAAGCCAAAGCGGTCTGTGTCCTGATTCCCTATTGGCAAGTTGGCTAACCTCTTCAGATGATGGTGTGATAAGAATAGGAGGTAGGAATTGGCTACGCAGTTAGGGTAAAGAACCCAAAGAAAAGTAGCCAGTTTTTTGGCTAAAAGTCACAATGTCCTTGGGCCTCTTAGCAACATACTCCATTCCAAAGGCCAGAAATGTCTAAAGTATTTGGGAGCTTTAATCCTTAAAAGATTTTAGGGTTACCTCTTCAGAGGGAGAAATGTTAGAGTAGCAAAAACTCCCCCCAAAGAAGGAGTACATGAGGTTGTCAGAAAGGAGGAGTTGGAGGGGAGGGAGTGGGCATGGACTTGATCAAAACACATTATATGCATGTATGAAATTCTCAATAAATTTTTAAAAAAATTTTAAATTTTGTGTAGGAGTGTTATGCCTACATGTGTGTAAGTGCACCCATGTCATGTAGTGCCTGCAGAGGCCAGAAGGCACCATATCCCCTGGAATTGCAGTTACAGACAGTTGTTAACTGAAAGCCAATTGTTCCCTAAAGTAAATAAAATATCAAGTTATGAACAAAACTAAATGATGAACTCAAACTTACTAGTAACAGAAAGTCCAATGAGAACAAATATAAGTACATTTTTTAAATAAAAATACAAGGAACAAGGAAAAACACATATGTTAATATTCTAAAGATTTGACTGATGGATGAGTCCTTCAAAGATCCCTAAACTGCAGTAGATTAATTCATTGAGGAGATTAAATAACTGACACAATAGTTAAAGCAGTAAACTCTGACACATAAATTTAAAAATGAAATATCATCTACTTGAACTCCTACTTTTTAAAAAGCTTCTTACCATGAAAACCTTAATAAGAGCTAGTTTGTTAGAAAATGCTTCTTCTACTTGTCAAAGTTTTGAGCATTTGAGAAATCACAAGTATTAAAAGATTTCAAATGTAATGAGTAAGATTTGTTCTTAAAAATACCTTAAACATTATTGTGATTCCTCTGCTTTTACAGCTCTAAACTGAACCAGGCTCTAAGTGAATGAAAAAAAAAAAAAAAAAACCACAGTAGCCACTTTGGAAGTGCAGAGCAATAACTCAATTAATACACATGTCCACACTTGCCTCTGAGACTTCAGTCTTTACTCTTAGACACAAAGAAACTTAAGCTGCAAACTACTTACACTGGGTCCTGGAGGCCCAGGAGGACCAGGTGGTCCACGTTTCCCAGGGTCACCCTACATCATTGAAAAAATAGGGATATGGTGGTTATACAAGAACCAGAACACAGTACAGAAAACCAGCACAGCATGAGAGAACAGCATTACTGGAAATGGCCTCAGAGCTCAGGCATGCATAGATCTCCCACCAAAATCCAATTAGTTCTACATTACCAGGAAAATAAAGAAGATAAAGTTCTACAATACCAAGGTAGAAAACAAAGCAAAGGAAGACACAGGTCAAAGGGTCAGTTCTCCATAGGATGATCACTTTACCCACTCTGAACACATTAAAAATCCTGTGTATTATTCTAGTTGGTTTACAGAGGAATCCAAGTACCCAATATTGCCAGTTAATTAAAGCCATCCAGCCAATTAAAACAAAAGCTGGCTTGTGCCCAGCCTGAAGCTGAGAATGGAGGGTTCATCTCTGCAAGGCAGAGTCTTGCTTCTGCTGTCCGCCTAGCCTCATCTGATCTGTCACTGAACTCTTGCAATGGACAGAAAAACAAACATGGCTATATTCAAATAAGGCATTCAGATGAAAGTGGGTTCAAAATACTCTGCATGTCCAATTTTTATTAACACATTTTCCTTCTTAATGTGTAAAATATAAAAAAATCAAAACTATCTTATAATTATTTCAAATATACAATCATCTTGTATAAATTCATTTGTTCGGTAAACAAACGGAGAGCATGCTAACTCTCCTCCTTCGGTGGAGTTTACAATTTCCTACCTTCTCATAATATCAATACTTCAACATTTTTCAGTGATTTGCTCTCTGTGGAGCTCTTCATGCTTAGTTTCTTCATGTTTAATTAAAGTTAAATCTGGTTATAATTTAACGCTTCTTCCATAAAAACACACGATAATATCCTAGCACTATTGTTAAATACCATGTGGATAGTCTAGCATAAAAGTCACTGGACCCAATCCTTGATAAGAGTATGTAAAATGGGGATGAAGCTCCATAGTTTGAAAGTCAATCTGGAAGTTGGGAAGAAATGTTTAAGTGGAGTAATATTCATTTACTATTTTTGGACTTTTAGGAGGAAGCACACGATAGAGTGATTTGCCTTCATTAATAACACTTCCTTTCAAATGAGCAAATGTCAATCAGAATGCACCATGATACTCACAATAGGTCCGATGCGGCCAAGCTCTCCAGGGAGTCCTGTGGTCCCTGGAGGACCCTGAAGTCAACAAATCCAAGTGACAAGATGATTTATGGATATGTTTACATTTACAATTTACTATAAATGCTATCGAATATAAAAGGCTTAGAATTATGTATCTGTGCTAGCTTTGGTTTCCAAGGAAGCAATAACTCATTTGTTCAAACTTGATTTAGCTTGGAACAGAAATTTCCTAAACTGGTAAATATTTTGTATGGCAGAATGGTATGTTGTTATTAATAGCTACCTAAGATCAACTAGATGAGGCCTACAAGCCCCATAGAGTGCAGCTAGAGGGTCAGGTCAGGATTTGAGAAATAGACTATTTTCTAGATTTTAAAAAATAAATAATGAAAAGATACTTACAGGGGGTCCTGGAATACCACGGCCCTAAAAGATCAAAATATAGATGTTTATGGCATATGATTTTTAACTTGATATAATTACAGACATAATAACTTAATTTTAAAAAGAAACTGAGACTCTAACACTACATCATGTTCATTATAAAGAAATCACAGGATTGGGACTGGAAAGATGGCTCAGTTGGAGCAGTGCATCATAAACAGTTTAAAGATTGTATTCATCTGTAGTATTACTTGTACAAGAAATCTGCATTAAAGACAGTATAATTTTACAGTTGGTAATGACTGATATTTAGACATTCCCGAAACACGCACTAGGCACAGAGAGGCAAAGAAGTGCTTCTTTTAGAAATATCTCCCCTTTTAACAGGTAAAACTATATTTCTATACAATGAATCACTTAAATTGGTGTCAGTCCTGAGGTAACCTACAGGGGGATCCTAACAGAACATGCTAAATTTGATTTTAAATCTTCTTTACCTCCTTTTCCTTGCCCTTAGTATCACTTTACCAACTCTAGACTACACACAATCAAGGGCTGAAGCCACGTCTTATTTCTCTACCTAGTCCCAATTCCTAGTGCAAAGGCTAGTATTATGATGAACTCCAACAAACAGGAAAGTGGATACAACTTACTGAGCAAAGTAAATCAGTCTCAGAAAGACAAATAACACAAATATTATCTTACTTGCAGATCCTAGATTTTATAGAGATACATAAGATCAAGTCTGATGTAAAAGTGGAAGTGAAAACTGTCTAGGGGGATGAAGGGGACTGATGAGAGGGAGCTGTGTAAAGGAAGTAAAGAAAGCACTTCAAATGAGGAGGGGGAACACAGACTAATGACATTAGCAATGACTAAACTAGATAGGAAAAGAGAATCTAGTGCTATGATAACCCAAATCTGCTCCACTGTGCAATACAGGAGAAGTCTAATCAAGGAATGAGACCGGAATATTTCAGTTGAGATTTTATTAGATATAAAATGGGTGGTTTGATGAGTGGTTTAAGATTTAGATTATTAGGCCATACTTGGAATCTTGCTATTGTTATGCGAGAAATGCTTTTCTAGCAATGAGGCAGAAATACCACCTGAAGTCAGGCATGGTGGGTCATTCTGTAATCCCAACACACAGGAGGCTGAAGCAGGAGGGTTATGAGTAGCTCCAGGCTAGCCTGGGCTACAGAGTGAGGCCATTTCTGTCTCAAAAGAAAAGTAAATTAAATTAAGAAATATTATCTGAAAATAGACATAGGTGTTTTATACCACACATTCTAACTTTTCTGTTAACAGCAGGAATACTTACTGAACTACATAGTCATAAGCACTTTATCATGCATATTATGCTGAAAACTGTATTAAATTTTTTTCATAATGGCAGAATTTTACCTAAAGATAGATTTCAATTTTGTTGCTTTACAGTTACTAATACTTACTGGAAATCCACGAGATCCAGGCACACCAGGTTCCCCCTAAAAGTAAACATAACTTCATTGTACTTATCTTTGTGTAACATGAATATGTAAATACGCAAACTGTATAAATACCAAAATCATTCATTAAAACAGTTCACCTTGGAGTGTTTAAACATCGTTTTAGTTTAAAAAATATTTCAGCTAACACTCAGCATTTTAGTTGGGTTATAAACTTTAGCTTAAGGTATTTTTTTGATTGGCAAATGCCATGAAATCAATACCAGGTAGCTAACTCACTTTTTGTCCCCTTGGTCCAACAGAGCCAGGGGATCCATCAGGTCCTGTTAATCCCTAATGAAACAAGAAAGTTATATCAGCACTATCGTACATCCTCAGGCAAACCACTGGGCAGAAAATTTCATTTTCTTTATTATCTAATAGGATGGTGACATATATATAATGCAAACCTTTACAAAGCAATAATTTCAAATATGTTCTTATTTAAAAAGTAAAATTTGATGGTGCATGCCTTTAATCCTACCACTTGGGAGGCCGAGGCAGGTGGATCTCTATGAATTCAAGGCCAGCCTGGTCTACATAGTGAGTTCCAGGCCAGCTGGAGCTACAGAAAGACCCTGCCTCAAAAAGACAACAACAACAAAAAAAAACTACAAGTAAGATTTGGGACTGAAGAGATGGCTCAGTGGTTAAGAGCACTGGCTGCTCTTGTGGAGAACCCATATTTGATTCCCAGCATCCACATGGTGGCCAATAATTATCTGTGACTCCAGTTCCAGGGGGTCCGATGGCCTCTTCTGATTTTGTGGGCATTGCCTGACATGTGTGCACTTACATACATGCAGGCAAACCAGTCATACCCATGAAATAAAAATAAGAAATAACATATTTTGAAAGTAAGATGTCCTTGCTACCCATCTTCTTTTGGAACATTTTATCATTTCCTCAGTTTCTAACTGCATTGCTGATCACAGGTTCAATTATTCAGTGGTTTGTTTTTTGTTTTTTTTTTAATCTCTGCTTTGAGAAAATTCAACAAAACAATTACAATGTTCTATAGTTAAGTCTGATGGGTCTTGGCTCTATCCCTTCTCCAAGTTTATTGTCTACTTTACCTCACCTACAAAATAAAACACCTTAGGTCTCTCTAGCTATAGGACAGCAATGTCTTGAAAATTAATGAAATGTTTCTTCAGTAGAAATTAAAGACAAATAATTTCATTATTGTCTCAGAGCCACGTTAAGCCCTCTAATCTTCCAACAATGGAATAACTTTTGAGGAATATTAGCTTTTAAAGGAAAAACCTTGAAAGTATGTGTTTTCCTTAGTAAAAATGTATATAATTAAGGGTATGTGACTATGTGTGCCACCTTTGTATATATCATTTAAGCCTAGGATACACGTATAGCTATCATTTTAATAATAAGAACATTCATTATTAAATACACGTTCTATACAGGCTATTGCCTCTGTTAATATTTTATCATCATCTTCAACAGAAATAGATATAGAAACACAAAATACTACATATAGGCCTTGGTTTCCATGTCTGACAGATGAATTTTAGTTTTGTGTTTTTCTTTATAATTAGACATTCATTTACGATGTAATCTTGAAATTCTATTTTCCTAGAGATAAATAAATGTGTACATGTGTGTATCTACATGCATATATAAATATTTTATAAAATCTGTATTAGCAAGATCTTGAAAAATATTCAGACAACGTTCAGGGAGCGGTCTCTTGAAAGCATGAAAGCCCTACTACAAACAAGATTGCCAAAATTCATATGTCATAGTTTCAATAAGTATCAAATAAACCCTTTTCAGTAATTCATAGAGAATTCATTGTCTATTGTTTTCACATTCTTTAATTTTTACTTTTAATTATGTGTGTGTGTGTGTGTGTGTGTGCATGTTTGAATATGTGCACATGAGTGCATATGTCTGTGAAGGCCAGAAAAGCATGTCAGATCCTCTGGAGTTGCAGTTACAGGTGATTGTGAGCTGCATGACATGGATGCTGGGGCTCGAACTCCAGTCTTCTGTAAGAGTAGGAAGCCCTTAAATGCCAATTCTTCACTTCAGCCCCAACATTTTCATATTTTTCTCTATCAAGTCTGAAAAGTTCCATAAGGTGAACCAAAGAAATTAGGAAAAATTTTATTGGAAAATGTTAGTTACTTGACATTAACCAAAGACAAATATACATATATATATATACATACACATACATATACATATATATATGTATATATTTAACAGGAGCTAGTGGTTAAGAGCACAGGCCTCTTTTGCAGAGGACCTGGGTTCAGTCCCCAAAACCCATATGGCGGCTAACAATCATCTGTAACTCCAGTCCTAGGAGATCTGACACCTTCTTCTGCAGGCAAAACTCTCATACACATAAAATTAATTTTTAAAAATATATTAAGCATACACAAAATAATTTTAACAGATTATCTCTGGTTTTCAGTTACCCTAGCCAAATTATAACACTATAACATATGAACAATCCCCATATAATTAATTGCTGAATAGGAATAGCAATCGACTGTTTTCAGCTTTAACAAAGAAACCACAAACCCAGGAGTACCCTCTGAAGGTACATTTTGTATATAGAGATTAGAAATGCATGTGAAAACGTCTCAATGTCAATTGCTTTGGAATGAATTCTTCTGTATGAAAAAAAAAATAAAAAGTAAAAAAAAAAAGATTAAAAAACAATAA
>NW_008358101.1:6241376-6245582 GCF_000622305.1 Nannospalax galili
AAAAAAAAAAACCTTGGGGTATCTTTAATGGATCCTCTAACTCCCACTTAATGTATACACTCTCTAAGACTATTGCTAGTCAGTTTTCATAAACAAAGTCAACTGGCCTTCAATCTGTGACTGGAATAACTGACGGTAATACTAGAGAACAATAGCGACTATCTATGTAACATATTAAAGCATAACGGAGAAAATGATTGGATAACCTGGGAGTTACTTTAAGTCACATTTAAAATGTCCTCCATAAGATATTAATTATTGCTGTGATTGGGAAGTTCTTGGATTAATTTAAAAGATTTGGTGTTGGATAATACAGCGAAGACTATGACATCTGTTATAAAATAACTATATACTCATGTGCAAGCTAACCAGGCGCAGAGGTTCATGCCTGTAATTCCAGTACCCAGGAGACTGAAGTCAGCTTGAGTTATATGCAAGTTCCAGAACAGTGAGGAATTCATAGCAAGACCCTGTCTCAGGAAAGGAAGGGATGAAAGAGAGAGAGAGGAAGGTAGAGGGAGAAAGAGGAAGAAGAGAAGAAAAGGGGGGAGGAGAGAAGAAGGAAAGGAGAAGGAGAGGGAAAGGGAAACAAAGATGAAGGAGGAAGGATTCCATATCCAATACAATCCTAGCAGATTGCCCCTGGCTTCTAGCACACTCAATACATGATTAGTGATCATTAACTTAGGTTAGCCTTTCATGTAGAAGGATATTACATTTGTTCTTCTACATCCTCTACATTCTCTTTGCTTTTTGACTTAAACTCTGACTCTTCCACTGAGTACTTGTGCAAGGAGCTTAACTGTACCATATTCAAAATGTTTTCCTCATTCAGAAAGACCCCTGCAAAGAAACAAAACCTGGATATTAACCACAGTTCTCCTCTTCCTGGCTGATTAATTTCAATGTCTGTTTTATCAACACTGCCCTTTCAGAATAACATCTTAACTCACCACCCCAGTCATAAAACATCCTCCAGGAGCAAAATTTGTGTACCTTGAAAAAAAGTAAAACACCTAACATGCCTATATTTGTAATAGGGCACCTTCTTGACCATAGCTATGCCATGTTAAAGTTTAGGCTGACTCCAGTTTCTGAAATTATCAAGCAGTTAGCCCAGGGTATAGGAACACATGCCAGCTGGACCCTGGTTGTCTTGGAAACAGGTCAGAGTATCCTAGAGTGCTCTTGCTAACTGCTAATTTATGGCTTCTGTAGGTTATGCTTGGCTTGCTTCTGCAAAATAGTGATTGTCGATTAATTACAATAAAAATTATTAAGGGACTCTCCACCTGTATGCTGGGGAACTTAAACTTTTCACTCCTGGTTATAGTTTCTCTGTACAAAAAGTATCTCAAAACATTTAGAGGTTCCTAAGATACAACTGCTATACAACAAAACCCCCCTAGTGGGAATTTTGTGACTGGTGAAGACAATGTAGAATAACAGTAAGATTGATAATGTCAGTTTATGAAAGAGGAGAAAGTTAGTTCCATACAGGTGTGGGGTTTGGGTGGTAAAATTGTATTTTCTTATGTATTTCCTTGATAATGTCTGCTCAAGCTTAATGTTCAATGATTGCCTTTTATATTCTGCTCGCTTGCCCAGCAACAAGTTTAGTATAAAAGAACCAGAGTGCTTAGGCTCGGGGCTGCACTTAGACCCTCTAGGAAAGAGTGCAGACAGGCCGTAATAAATCTTTCTTTCTTTCTCTAGACTCACCTGTCTGTCAGTCTGGGGCATTTGTGGATCACAGACTATAACAGTATGAAGTAGCATAATTTAGCTACGATTCCTATACTTTATTTTAATTGTTCTTTCCCTCTCTTATGTGGACCCTTTAAGAATGCAATGCTGTTTACAGAGCTTTCTGAGATATTATAAAAAATAATACCTACAAGAATATCTCTATAGATTATTATCCATTAGTAGTATTGTTATCCTTTAAGTCCATGGATATAACCACGCTCTGATCTCTCTAATTTTATATGTACACAAGAGAAAAAGAAGAATCAACTTAGAGGGGGGAGAGAGAGATTTGAAATATGTGTGTGTGTGTGTGTGTGTGTGTGTGTGTGTGTGTGTGTACAGCATGCGCAATTTTATTGCAAAATCCAATTTGCAATAAAACTCTCTACATCTTATATCAAAGAAATTATAGAGGAAAATATCTCCAGTGGCAGAAAGAATTGCCTTCATGTGGATGTTGATGGAGTCAAAGCTCCAGATGGAGTTATTTGGGAGCTGTGTTCTGAGCTTTCACACTGCCATTTATCAGCGAATACCTGCCTCAGCATTCTGTTTCCGGTTTCCTTCCAGCATTCCACAAGCCCAAGCCCGGCTGGTAACACTCAGGGCATATGACCAGGTGTGTAGCTGGAAAGGTGCTTCACCTTTTCTATCGAAATCCCACTGCAGCTAGGAAATGTACTTGGAACTGTGCTCCTTTCAGATTCCTACTAAAGTCATCGATTAACCATTTTTTTAATGTCACCAAAAAATAAGTTTCACATTGAACCAAAGAGCTAAATACAAAGAGGTAAGGTCCTCAAACTCACTACTAAAAAGAATACAAAGAGGTAAGGTCCTCAAACTCACTACTAAAAAGAACCTCCATAGCTTTCCTATCTGCTTAATTCCCTGGTGGCCAGACAGGAGACAGTAAACAGCAAGCTACTTGTTATTCACTATTCTCAAAATGCCCATATTAGATCACAGTAAAAGATATTTTTAATGTCAACTCAGTGGGAGTGGAGTAAAAAAAAGCTTAGTTTCAGAAGTCCTATGTGATGCTAATCCAAAAGTTGAAATATATGAAACAATAAAGTATTTATAATCGTAAAGTGTCAATTAGAAATGATTTTATAAACATTTATTATCCATATCATTCACCTTAGTTAATAAATTAATTATTTAAAAATAAGCCATCATGTTTTTCTCCATCCAATTATTCATCTATTAAGAACTTCATTTGGATCTGCATGAGGCAGACCTGCAAAGCCTAAAATGAATTCAAAAAATCTAAAGGCCAGCCATGGTGGCACAGACCTTTAATGCCAGCACTCAGAAGGCAGAGTCAGGCAGATCTCTTTGAGACTGAGGCCAGCCTGGTCTACATAGTGAGTTTCAAGGCCAGCTAGGGCTACAGGGAGACCCTGTCTCAAAAAAAAAAAAAAAGAAAGAAATATAAATTATCTGTTGCTTTAGTCTCTAAAAGACTCTGGGTTTCTGAGAGAAACATCTGTCCTTCTAATTATTGTTTCCTATGAAACTATGAAAAATAACATTAGACCAATCTACTTTCTGGGTTATTTAAAGCTAAGGGAAGTAATATTTGTGACAGCACTCCAAAGGGAGGAAAAAAAAAAAAAAACTGAAGAAATTCAAATGTTATAGCTAATCTTTCTTAGATCTAAGAAACTCTGGAAATAACTAGCACATACCTGAATTTTTCTCCTCTTCTCCCTTTTTCTTATTCTTTTGCTTTCTTCCTCTCTATTGGAAGACTGACTAAGCAGTTTTTTTGTTTGTTTGTTTATTTGTTTGTTTGTTTGTTTGTTTCCTGAGGACCATTTCAGGGCCAAGACTCAAAGATCTAAGAAGCCTTTTACAACTTCAAGTATTCAAAACGTTGCTTATTTTGCATTATGTGGGCGTAAGTGAAAGGAAAAACTTGTCACTGCTTTTAGATTTTATTTCTATTCAGTTCAAAGCACTTTCATTTGTTAATTCAAATAGGAAACTAACTTAAAAAAAAAAAAAAAAACAGGATCGCCTGTGGTATGATGCTAAACAACGTTAAGCAAATTACAAAAGCGCTATTAACTTAGAAACTAGCTGGGCATAGTGATGCATTCCTATAATTCCAGCACTCTGGAAGCTGAAGCAGGATTGTAAGTTTCAGGGCAGCCTGGCCTATATAGCAAGATCTTATATAAATAAAAATAAATCAATATAGAAGCTCAGAAAGTAACCAACTGTGACTAGTAATAATCAGATATTTAGAGATTAGAAATGCATGTGCAAACATCCAATGTCAATTGCATTGAAAAAGAATTTTTCTGTATGAAACTGTGTATTTTAATAATGAAATGGAGATCCTTTTTAAAGTTTAAAACCTCATTTAATTTTATGTCTTAAAGGGTTTATACGGAGTACAATATTGTACAACTGTATTAATTCAACTGTAAACCTAAAAATTGACAG
>NW_008358101.1:6245993-6294461 GCF_000622305.1 Nannospalax galili
AATAGACTGAGGGAGAGATAAGTCTGGCATTCTTATACTCTGTTGAAGTTCAAAAGGAGGACATGATTTCAGATGAATCTTTTATGATTCAATTATAATTTTTTAGATTTAATCAGAAATTTTCTTTTTTATTCAAAATGATTGGCTGAAGTTTCAAAGGAAACTAGAAAGAAAATCAACATTTATTAAGCTGCTAGCTCGCCTTAATGGACTTGTATTTATCAGACCTTTTTATGATGGCATGACAATTTCAAGTAATTCAGTTTCAAAAACCTTGACAGCCAATAAGTTATATAATCTCAGTGTGTATTATCCAAATATGAGTTCCATATTCAGTTGATATTATTACCCACATGCTAATCCAAAGGTACACATGGACTGCCATTTGACATACACAAAAAGTTCAAACTTGAAGCTTTGAAGCATAAAATAAAGTGTCTCCGCAAGCACTAAATGATATAGAAAAATGCCCTTGCTAGAGTACTCATGACAGAGACAACACCTCTGAATAACCACTAAAATCCAGCTGGGTTTTTTTTCTCTCAAAATAAAGGAGCTGTCTTAAATACTAACAAAAAATCTTGGAAATGATAGGTGTATGTTTGAGAGCACTTTCATTTAGAAAATTCTTTATGTTTTGCAAAACACATAAGTGATAACTGGACTGGGAGGGTAAATTGAGGCCCCTGGGAGAGCGAACACTGGGCTTTAGTATCCCAGAGACAAAAACAAGGGCTGTCTGCAGAAGGACCTCAGGAAATATAAGTACCATACAAGGAAGGAGGAAAGCCATTTTACTCTGGAGAAATATTATTGCCAAATAGCTCAGCAAATGAGCTTCCTGTCAAACTAGTTTTTTAACTTCCTGTTTGATCTGTGTTGAGCACTTCCTTCCCCTGACCTATCCCCACACACAGCTTCACTCACTTTGTACATACTTCCTTTTTTATATTTCTCAGGACTGAAAAGTTTCCTGTTCTATATTCTGACCACTCCCCAACACCCCGTTTCCAGGTATCTTTTCTAAATTAATCCAGGGAGTGCCCCAGGAAAGGCTAGAGTGAAGGCTACCTGCTGTGGATTTAGCCATCCACTCACACACACCATCACCTCCACTGGCCACCCTTACTCCCTGTCCTAACAGAGGAGCTGAGAACTGATGGGGGTAACAGGGAGCTGACTGTAAGAGATAAGAACCCAGAAGGTTGCTGTTTTCTGGAGAAGGAAATGGCCAGGCTCAATGTTGTGGCACCTCCAGGTAGGTATCTACAGCTTTGCTTCACAAGACATTTGCAGGTGGCCACAACAGCCTCTCAGTGTGTGTTGTGTCCCCGTCCCGTTGCCCACCCCCAACCCCGTGCCTGAAAGGGGACCCACCCCCCCCCACCCCCCCCCCCCCCCCGCCAGTCCCAGTGGGCTGGAATCTCTCCCCAGCACTCTCCCCAACTCACATCAGCACCTGGTGTGCCTGGCTTGCCTGGTGCCCCAGGCTTGCCGGGTTCTCCTGCAGGACCCTGAGCAGGAAGGAGATGGAGAGAAAATGGAGCAAAGTTCAGACTCTTGGAACAGAGTGGCTATGAAATACATCAAAGAAGGGAAGTGGGGAGCCATGGCACCAGTCGACTTACCTGAGGGCCTGGGGGACCCTTTGGACCTCGGTCACCCTGGAGACATAGAAAAGAAGGTGAAACCAATGAGCAAAAGAAACTGGGGTCCCATGGGACAATTTCTGGCATGCCCACCACACAAATGTGGGCCAAGAGAGGGTGAGGGCCTAAAAGTAGAGGCTCATGATCCACTGGGCCACAAGTACAAGACTAAGTCTCTTCTCTAAAAATCCCCAGGCTATAGGATCAAATCCACAAATCTCACATCCAGGACTAAGTCTAGGGAAGTGACAGAAAGGGGTCGCCAGGCCCTCTCTAAACACCATCAGATACGCAGAAGTATGGGAAAGGGCTGAACTGGGAAACAAAGGAGACATAAACTTACATCAATGCCATCAATGCCAGGAACTCCAGGGGGCCCAGGAGGCCCTGGAGGCCCCTCTTCACCAGGAGGACCTCTCTGCTAAAAATAATGCACTTGGGTTAGTGGAGAATAGGCAACAACCTGAGCCACTAAGCAGCAGTCCTGCCTTCCTACCTCCACCAGTAAAGATGCCTCCCTGCGGAGGCTAGGTTTTTAAGACATATTAATATAATAAGTGTGTTTCCACCTTCTATGTTATAAACTGGCACGGGGTGGAGTCAGATTGATGTCCACAGAATGGGAGGAGGGAATCACTTGGCCTCACCTTCTCGGGTGCATTAAAAAGAAGGGTCTTGGGAAGGAGGATCTAATGCCCATTTTCCCCAAAAGGAATTTAAAAAGAACATGGGGGTCATTTGATACCTCCATTGAATTGCAGGCCAGTGTTTTTTCTCAAATTGAAGAGGTAATAACAGAGAAACTCCACTACCCACAGTAAACACTATCACTTTGGAAATCTTTCTTTGTGGGGGTGGGGGTGATTTTTAAGTTTGGGAAGCGTTGGGTAAGAAAGCCTGGAACCAGGCGTCTGGCTTCATTTTAGTTCCACTTGAGTGGCACTACCTCACAAGAGGTCTTTGACCTGCTTAGAAACCACCTCACACTTCAAAAGGACCCTGGCCGGCGAGCCCTTTTCTCCTTACAGAGTGCTACATATTGAAGGTGCTATAGGGAATTTGGCACCTGAAACAGTAGGAACTTGTTGCTCTACCATCCCTGCTTCCTTCTGCTTCGGGAGTGAGGAAGGAAGGGATGGAGAGAGGGGGAGAGGGAGAGAGAAAAAAGCTTCTTTCATCAAGGAAGACTTTGTTTTCCTAAACTCCACAGACCAGACAGGTTACAATGGGGTCTTTGTAAGTGAAACCTCAAACCTCTGCTGGCTCCCTGAACACCAGTCCTTGGGAGAGATGAAAAACAAGGCCTTGAGGAAAGCTGCTGGAATTCTGAGGGATCCAGGGCTGCTGGGCTCCATCCTGCACCTTTAGCAGGACTCACTGAGCAGGACTCACAGGATTTAGTGGCTTCTCCCATGGGCAACGGGAGCTAGACTGAGCCTACCTGAATTTCTGTCTTACCCAGAAAGACCTGCCTTGACTGTGATGTGGACTGGGGGAGGAGGGGTGAGTAAGCAAAAGCAAAGCAGGCTAAAACTTAAGCCCTAATCTTGAGTCACATACTATCCCGAGTATTGGCTTTTGGGGTTAGGATCAAAGTGGGGGAGAGGGGCCCCTTTCCCGGAACACAAAGAAGTCATCTAGGGCCCCGACTTAGACATTTGCTGGAGATACTCCAGGTTGCCCGGAGACCTGTCTGAGATCCCTGAGGATGCTCTGTGCCTTCCCACAACCACAAAGGCAGCACTGCCACCTACCTTTCCTGTTACACACTTGGAAAATGCAAATATTTTTGCCCCCAGCTTACCTCCTCGGTGGTCTGGCTGGGCTGTAGACAGAAAAATGGAGACAAAGTGAGAAGGTGTCCGGCAAACTCCCATACAACTTACTTGAGCAGCGCACAGGCAGAGCAGGGACAGCAGCAGTCGTAGCCCAAAAGCTCCACTGCCCCTTGCGGTCCAGGCCATGTCAGTCTCTCTCTGCTAATCCTGGGTCAGAGTTCTGCGGTCTGACACCCTCTAGGCTTCAGGATCTCTACTACATGCATAAAGTGGCACTTGGTCCCGCAAAAAAGTGCACCAGAGTACTGGTTGCAAATGTGTTTTGGTCAGGGAAACCTAGGTTTTTTCTGTTTATGAATGGCTCTGGAGAGGGTCCAGGGGATTGGAGGAGAGCTAGCAGGCCTGGGAGGACGGATAAAATGACAACAGTCCCCTTTAACCCTTTCCTGGCAGTCACACAGACAGGCCCTGAAGGGTGCAGCTCTTCCCGAACACCATGAATTCTACTGCAGCCTTTGACTGACCTAGAGAGCCTGCTGGAGGGTCTTGTGCCCCTATAGGGGGGTAGTCCTCCAGTGCTTTGAAGAGATGCTTGGGAGTGGGGATGGTGAGGCCACCAAAATGAGTGACAGACACCAGTCTGCTAGGTGATAGTTTTCACCAGTCTGGAAGCAAGTGGGACCTGTTTCCTTAAGACCTGGCTAGTCAATGCAACAAAGCACTACTCTAGGTAAATACAAAGCGGGAGGCAAGGCAAGGAGGTAGGAGGCTGGTAATGTGGAGGGGGGTGAGACAGCAGAAGTGGCCTTTGTAGGTGATGGAGGGACTCACTGTGATTCTGACTGGCAGCTCGTGGCAAGTTTCTCTCCTGGGTCTCAGAGGGTCGCAATGGATCAGCATCCACTGGAGTTCAAACTGGTGAAACACAGCAGACAGTCAGTGGGTTATTTACAAAGGAGGGTTTTTGTTTAACCATGGTTTAAAAATTCTTAACAGTATAGAAACCAACTCAGACTTACTGAGCTCAGTGAAGCAAAGCTCTAGATTTTCCATGAGTACACAATATCTAATGGAAATGGGCTCTATGCTCCTCCCAACTTTCTCTGATCATTGAATGCTCTAGTTTACTCCAGCCAGGAAATAAGATCACTAACGCGGATTTCCTATTTCTGTTCCCATCACAACCTCCAGTGGTTGATTCTATTAAAAAGCAGTTCAGCAGGAGCAAAGAACTGCTCTGAGTCATAAGCCAGTAAGACTGAGTGCATGCCCAGGAAACCAGGCCTAGTGAGGGCCACAGGACATATACACTCTAACACTTCACCTGGGAGATTACAGACAGAGATAGCAAGCTGTGACAGCTTGGAGAATAAGCAGAAAGAAGAATGAAAACCTAGTCCTGAAGAAAGTGCTCTCCCTGGAGTGGTCACAGTGCAAAGAGCAAGGGCTAAAGGTGGAAAGAATGAGAGAAATCTGGAGTTGGGGAAGGAGTTCAAAATATTTAAATTCTAAATTCTGCATAGTATGGTTTATTGGATGAAGAGAAATAAACTTCTAAAGATTTGAAATCCAGATATTTTATTTGGGTAGAAATTTTACAAGGAAGGTGGAAAGTCGAACAGAATAAACTTTTCTTTAATGACTGTTGCATGTATAGCATTTAAAGCAGTTCCCAGATGGATAAAGTGGGACAGTTGTCAATCTTTCTTATGAGTTGACATAGATCAACTCATTCACAATAGATCATTCAGATAGGAAATGGCAGGGAAAATCCTGATTCTTCTAACACTAAAACTGAGAATATTTTTCTACTGTGCCTCTCAACACTCCTAACACCCACAGTGCATCATGGTTTTGAAACAGGTAGGCAAATATTTGTCAGTGGAACATTTATATTAAAGAGGAACAGAAGGGAGAGCACTGGAAGGTAAAACTGTGGTAGCTTAGTCCTGCCATTTTCTAGAAACTTCAGGACTAGTTCAAGAAACTTCCATTAGGAGTCTAACTTTTCCTATTTTCTGTTTTTTATTACACAAACAGAATTACTAGTGTTGTTCTAAAAACTGACAGCTGTGTCTGTGTGCAGTTACATATTCATGGGTATGACAAAATATCACATAGAAAGGAGAATTACAGTTCTTTTCCCCCAATGACTAGATATGAATTTTGCCAGAATAGGAAAAGACTTATTCTTCCTCCTCAATCCTCAAAATAAAAGACTACTCACACAATTTTATTCACTACCTCCTTTGTGAACTGGTAACCCAAATTAGGCTTGCATTGTAGGTATGTGAAATTTTAGTTTTGAAAAATAATTCACCCTGATAAACATTCATTATATGGCTACCAAGGAAACCTACATCCTTTGTTTGGATAGTTCATCAAAGTTACTTATTACAAGTGTGAAGTAATTCATTAGGCTGTCTTCTCACAAATGTAGTACTTTCTGGATAAATTGTACACCTGTTTAAATATGCAAAACTGCAGTTGTGGCACAAAATAATGGGGAAATGAAATGTATCTCATCTGTGAATACAGGCCGCGCTGTTCCAAGTGCCACACAGTTCGAGGGTATCTGAACACATCTGCGCATTCACATAAACACTACCTACGCACTAATAATCATCTATACAACAACCATTTTTGGCATGCAATATGTATTCTAGTTTGCATGCTAATTATTTTAAGGAGGATTGGCAGAGTGCTTTGGTAAAAGTCACTTTCATTATACAGCTAAAATGCTGATTTCCATGTTTCTCATTTTAATACCTGGAACCATTTTTCTCCTTGAATACTCACTTTTCACTTTGAATGTATGTGACAAATATTTTAATTTAGTCCTTTAGGCAACATTCTTACTTATCCCAGGATAAGCCACACAGTAAGGAAATGGTCTATATAAACCAAAGATATTCCCCTCTCTACAATCAGTTTACAGTTTTTAAGATGAAAAAAGACGAATAGAGAAAACTTTAAAAAGCGATTAAGCAGAACCTAATATACCCTAGGAATATGTGTCCTATTAAAATATGAAATGCTTCTCCATTCTCCCAAGGTTAACTGAGTGATGTGGGTGTCAAAAACCTCACATCTGTTCAGATTTAGCATTATCCAACTCGTTTCTAGAATATATTAAGATAATTTTTTTCCTGAAGCTAAAGTAATGCCCCCCAATGATAGATTAAAGCGAGGAATTTGGGCCCCAACACTCTACTCTTTGTTAACAGGTCTAGTGTTCTACTTAGTTTTCTAGATTGTTGAGAAAGATTATTGAATATTTTTTAATCAACTGATTTATTTTTATGTGTGAGTGTTTTGCCTGTATGTATATAAGTGCAGTACATGTGTACAATGTCCAAGGAGGCCAGAAGAGGGCATCGGATCCCCTGAAAGTGGAGTTATGATGGTTGTGAGCTGCTATATTGGTGTTGGGAATTGAAGTTAAGTCTTCTGCAAGAGCAGCCAGTACTCTTAACCACTGAGCTGTCTCTCTAGCCCTGATTATTGAGTATTTGAACTTGGTTCTAGATTAATAAGAGTGCCACATTCTTGATTTACACAAACTGAATTATGTTCATGATTTACAAGCATGAAGCAGTAGCTAAATTAATTATAATAATTAATAATGATATTAATTAAATTAATTAAAATGAATACTTTGAAGATATTGTTTGCTAGCAAGATAGAAGCTTCATTAAGTTTCTGTCTAGTCAGCAATGAAAGATATTTAAAAAAATACTGAGGTCTCAGATCTCACTCTAATTTTCCACTTGTGAAGAAAGGTGAGTTTCTACCATCATAAAGACACTCCTCTAAGTGACATTTTCCAGTTACTGAACGGGAGTCTGTGAGCTACCTTAAAATCAGAAGTCTCCCCAAATCTATGCAGACCGAGCCATGCAGCTCCAAACATAGTGCTGGAAATGCAATTAAATATGTGTATGTGGTACTCATCTGATTACAGAGAAGGCTGGGGCAGCATGGTGAAAGGAAGAAGCAGCAGGAGTTAGCAGACCTGGAACACAGTCATTTATTTATTCAATATATTTATAAAATGGCCACGTGCTTTGAGGAAAATACTGTGGAAGACACAAAAATACCAAATATATAAGACCATACCTAAACTAAAATTGCTTTTGGCAAAAATACTATAAACAGCTGAACTGGCAAAAATATTTTTCTGATTAAAATTATCATGTGACATGAAACTTTAGTTCCAGACAGCAATTAAGATTTTTATAAGCAGATGGGAGATGGGAGGATGAAGTTAAGGTTCTGAAGAGAGAGAACAGGCCAAAGGCCCAAGGGGCAGTTAGCAGTGTACAGACAAGAACCCAGACTGGCTGGAGCAGAGCAGACATCTGGGTCTTTCACATTTTGAATCCTAAGCTAAGGAATTTGAAGATTTTGAGGAGATAATTATCAGATTGTCATCAAAGATTTTTCCTCAGTGGGAAGAGGTGACTGGATTTATGAGGGTATTTTGAATCTTCAATGGGAAGAGGACTAGATTTATGGGGGTATTTTGAGTCTTCAATGGGAAGAGGACTGGATTTATGAGGGTATTTTGAATCTTCAATGGGAAGAGGACTGGATTTATGAAGGTATTTTGAATCTTCAATGGGAAGAGGTGATTTGTGAGGGTGTTGTGATGAGAGTCAATTGATCATGCTTGCTTGTTACTTCCAGGCAGGAAGCTACTACAGGAAACACCAGGAAGTGCTGCAAGTTTCCCACCTCAAGATGAAGGACTACAGGCAACCAATGAATGCTGAGGGAGGGAGAATCAGTTTTCTCCAGGGACTAGCTCCCTGAGAGGTTATCTAATCCCAAGTGGGCAGCCCTAAACACAGGTACACATGAACACCTCTAAATGGACTCAGGGCATTATGTGTTTGTGAATGTATGCATGTATATATAACAATAATAATCAAAGAGGACAAGAAATTGAGAGGGAGTGGGGGCATGGGAGGAGTTGGTGGGAGACTTGGAGAGATAGAAATAATACAAAGACAACACTCATGTATGAAATTCTCAAAAATAAAAAAAATTTTAAGTTAAAAAATAAAGTTGCAAGCTGAGCTACAATGACACATCCAAGCTCTCTGCTGAGAAGAAATTCCTCTCCTTCCATATCCTCTTCAACTGCCATTCTATTTTCTACTCATCTTTATATGGAACTCAAAACTCAGTCTCCATTCCTCTCCTTGTTTTCTCTTGAATCCTTTCACGCTGAGTTTTCATCCCCAACAGGCCAATGGATCTTTCACCAACTCACCATCAGTGGTCTCAAAAACTAGCCATCAACTCTCAGTCTTCATCTTAAGTGACCTCTCCAGCATTTGAACCAATTTCTTATCTCATCCTCCTCAAAATGGTCTTTTATTCTTGACTTTCAGGACACTACAGCCTCCTGTTTCACACCCCTATCACAGACTCTTTATTCTCAATTAAGATGCTGGTTATTTCAGAACTAATCTGTCTGCATCACACTCATCTCTTGATGACTTCATAGCTTTCATAACACAAACATGTTCACAACTCCAAGGTGATACTGCCTCTTGATCTCCAAAAGCTCATGCTTAACTGCCTCCATAGCCTCTTCCCTTAGATACCTAATAATGCCTAATGCCTATCAATCTTATATGTTCTAAGCCAGTTGATAACGTTCTTGGTGCCTGCTGTTCCCATAGTCTCCCAAGTTGGTAAATGGCAATATTATACTTCTAAAAACACCAAAAATATTAGTATCATCCTGACTGGGTTTTTTCCTCTTGTACCCCAAGTCCTACTTTGTTTTCTTCTTAATCCTCCAACTGTTGTGATCTAAGCACTTTGAATCAATCTACCACCAAAGGAAGAACTGTTTCTACCTGAATTCTTGCAGTAGCTACCAAGTGCCTCTGTCCTCCTTTATCCTCTACAGTATATTGTAAAATTAAAGCAAAGGGATTCTTTCAGAAAATGAGAACACCTGAGAGCTGCCCATGTCACACAGCACCAAAGACAAAGCTAATCCATGTTCTCCAACCATCTCCACAGCGCCCCTGCAGCCTTGTTCACTACTTTCCACGTCCTCTTTGCCTATTCTAGCCATTCTGCTTTGCCAGTGACCCTCAAACATCAGGTGACACCAATACCCATTCCTTTCACTTAGTGTTTTCTCTTTTGAGAGTCTTCCTCTCTCAGATATCCACAGGCTACCTCAGTTCCTTCAGATTGTCTCAAAAATGTTTACTTCACAATGAAGCCATCTGCCCAGAGACTCCAGCTCCACACTGTTTTCCTCCATATCAGTTATAATTTCCTGGTATACCATCAACTGTTCAGTTAACATTGTGCCTCTAACCAGAATGTAAGCACCATTTAACCATTAACTTTTGTCTTCCTTTGGTCACCTAAAGTATGCCTATAACTTAGCAGACATTTAATAGACAGTTGGTGAATATTAATGACTGAACACAGAGGGATGGGTAAGCAATATGCTAAGAAATAATTGGTGGCACTTGCCTTCTAGTTTCACTGTGATTTGGGGCAGGGCTTTACCCTGTGCTCCATTTATAAACAGAGAGATTTAAATTGAATGCACTCACAGGCTCCTGCAGCTCTAAAAGCCCATGATTCTATACCAGATCAAACCGAAGAAACTAACCATAGAGGCATTAATAAAGCTTTCTTTATTACCTTAACCTATATGCATTTTTATAGATGATAACACTGATTTGGGGGAGCAATATTTGAGGCCAATAAAGTTTAGTGCTTTTAAGCTTTTAATTAAAAGTAAGTTTAGGCATCATTTTATTTTTATTCTAGTTATTCAGTACCTTTCTTCAACCATGGCTTATATGTCAGCAGCTCTAGTTTCATTGCCACCTAGTGGAAAATCCAATTGATGTTGTTAATGCACCCTACAATACAGTATACTAGGTTTGATTCAAAAGGAAAAAAAAACATTTTGATCATCATCATTAAGCAATATTCAAGGACTAAAGATGTGGCTCAGTAGTTCAATCCTAGCAACAGAAAGAAAAAAAAAGCACATCAGTTCTAGAGAAGTATTTCCCATGGATATATATAGAGATAAGAGTAACATTTCTTTTCCTTAACTTGATACTTCAAGTTAAAAAGTATTTGAAAAATGTAAATATGTCAAAAAGTTAATTATCAAACTTAAGAGTTTAGCTATTGTGCATGATATATTACATATTCCTTAAATCACTAAAAACACAACTTTCTGAAGCATTCTCAAACACCAGAAATAATGCTAATCACGACCTCAAAATATATTTTCTCGGGTTACTGTGCATGAAACTTCTACTGTTTCACATTTGTAGGTTAATGTGAATCAATTCTACAGAGTAAAGAAAAAGACAGATAGCTTTTCCATCAACAGTTTTGCCAGCTTTGATATTTTTCTTTGAATCTAATGAAAAAAATAGAACAAGGCATTTGAGATATACTTTTAAAAACATTAAATCTGCCATGTTCTGTGCTGATTTATTAGGAATATGCACAGTTTAAGAGAAGAGTGGCTTGAGTTATATATTTGTAAAGCCACATAAACTTTTATCCTCCTTCAAACAAGCCCAAACTCCCAATGTACATCCCTGAAAAGAGAGAAAGGCTAACTTTGTTTTCTAATAGAGCTGTACCAAATAACTCTCCTAGGCAATCATGCTGACAACAAACAATAAAGAACCCGTCATAAAATAACATGTTTTCATGGTAAGCTGCCAGGAAACCAAGCTTTGCAGTGGGATAAATGGCACCATCCTAAAATACAGGCACAACGGAGAATAGGAAATAGGTATTTATTGCTTTAAAATCAAAACTAACAAACTTATAGCAGTGCATAGGGAAAAAATATAAAATGCTCTGAGCCCACTAAATAACTATAAATGATGAGAATGTGTTTGAATTATAGGCCACATGAGCAGCTTATGAAAACCTCTTGAAATTGGTTTCTTTTTCCAATTTAGAATGAGAGAAGGAACACAAGATAGGATGAAAGGGGAAAATCACAAACAGCTATAATGTAAGTGAGTCTTTTAGCTTTAGTGATCCATCAAGTGCTGTGGCTGCATTTTTATTATGCAGTTCTTACTGCCGCCTTTGACAGCTAATAATACCTGTGGAGAGGACACTTTGCTTTTGATTTATTTACTGAAGAAAAGCTAGTGTTGACCCTGAAACAAATAATCAATAGAGAGTGTTGAAGATGAGAATGAATCCAATTGCATTAAGAAAAAACTGAAAAGCACGCATGCCTTTCTGATTTCAAGTTGTTTCATGTTCTTTTGTAATGTGATTGTTCTCACAAAGTGACACTGACTAGTTGATGTCTTTGAAGTGAAAGAAAGGTGGCCTATTGGTATAGGTGTTTTGCCTCTCAAGATATAGAAATATCACTAGCCATCCTCCTTTGTCATTACGAGTCTTCAGTAATCCCAAGCAACTTCAGATTTTAACAAAATTGATGAAAAGTCAAAGACTATAGGCTGCAAGGTAAAAACAAGGACCTAAGGCAACTAGTGGACGCTTGGACCTTGTAGACGTATACTTGACAACCTTAATTTTAAACAGAGAGGAGCCGTATAAGAAATCTGAAAACAGTTTGGGAAAGGATGAATCGATACATGCAAGAATGTCCAAATGAGAATCGATCTATCTATAATACCAGGCCTTATCATCTCCCAGATCCTTCTTAGATATCATCTCCTTTAGGAAGCATCATTGGCCTGGCCTCTCCTACATGTCTACACTGACCTGACTGAGGATCTTTCTCAGTTGCTTCCACAGCATGCACACAACATATTTCACTATCCTGTCACCATGTATTTCACTGCCATGGTTTGCCTACATCAACACCTCCCCCTGCAAAGCCTGAGGAGACTACATCTGTGATTCACTTGACTTTGTACACTTAGCATATAAGCACTTAATGAAAGTTTGCTAAAAGAATAAACAAACAGAATTAATTATTGAGGGCATGATATACGCTTCACAATCTTAGTATTTTTTAACATTTATTTTGCTTGTGCTGAAAAAAATTCTGAAGAATCTGTGCAAAGTACAAATGATGAGATATTTTATAAGGAAAGGAAAGATGTGTGCTGTTCTTTTTCCCAAAGAAAAGCTAGTTGGAATTAAGGAAAACAAGGTAGCTTATATGAATGGTATAACTAAAACTGTTTCTTCCAAGCCAGTGAGCCTGCTTGGTGTATTTATCCAAGAAGTGGAGATGACCCTATCTGCACTTGTTATTTTTCAAAATTGTTGTAAAGATCAAAGGTTAGAAGGAAAGGATTTGGAAAACTTCAAATTGGTGTATTAAGGCTACTAAGATGATTTTTAAACTCTTTTAGACTTTTTTCCAAAGCAGAAAAGCAGGAGGAGGAAGAGGAGGAGGAGGAGGAGGAGGAGGAGGAGGAAGGGAAAAGGAGGAGGAGGAGGAGGGAGAATGATGAGAGGAAAACTACATTAGTGAAAAGTATGAGTTTGATGTTGTCACTTGCAGTCCATGAATGTAGGCAGGATTTAGGGGGGGCCTATAATTTTCATATAATTTAATTATTATTGTTACTACCATCATCATTTTCTGATACTGAACTTTAATGAAGCTTTATGTTTTCTTTTTTCTTTTCAGGAAGGAGACAAGAGTTCAGAATTCAATCTGAAGGGAAAAAATAGTGAATTCCTGTTCAACATTGGTGACCATAATGACTTAGAAAAGCTCCTTGGTGTACCAGAAACACATCATAAAACCAGATGCTAGGTTCTTAGCTGCATTCCTACATATGCCTAAATAAAATACAAATAATGAGCACAAACTTCTCTGTGACATGAGATGAACCTAGATCTATCAGAAAATCTATAGCCAGCTATGATACTGTTGGCATATACAGCATAATAAAGTAATATTGAGACTTTGCCACTCTGGAAATCAAACAATTTAATGGCACTCAGAATGCAGAAGTATATTTTGAAAACTTGAAGTTTTTTAAAGTCAATGAACCAATTTTTAAACACTTGGCTAATGCACATCAACTTGAGGAAGTACCCAAATCCTCTTCTCCCTTGCCCAGGTCCAGAAATGACAGAGATATAGAATTTCCGTATTACCTAAAAGCCACTCCACATCATTGTGAAGATTCTGCTGCACAAAATTTCAACATGCACAGCAGTGGTCACATCGGCTTTCTAACCCAGCCACTTGAGGTGTGATGACTCATTAAATGAAGAAATATTTTCTCAAGAGTCTACAAGTCAGAGCAGTAACGTGGCAGTTACAAATTGCTTCCTGTCCATCACAGAATATAGAAATTTCACACTGTCTTTCACACTAATCATAATTCTTCCCTTGAAAACAAGTTATTTGAACAATCCCATCACTGAGATCCATGATAACCTTTTCCCCCCTAGAAAAGTGCACAGAAACAATTCAAAACCATTGTATCACCCTTACTGGTCTCTTCGACATTGGTTTTGTGACTAGAATTTAATAGGCCCAAACAGCATAAGAGGAAGATTAGCATCAATGGTTTATTTATATTGAACTCTATATTCTTCTGTTTCCCCAAAATAATGCATCCTCTCTAAGATCATATATTTTTAATTCCTTTCACAATATTATAAAATATTCTTTTAAAGGATTACTGCTCACTGAAAGTACAACTCAAAATGATAACCCTAAATGGGTTGGTACAATTATGGTATCATTATGATAATTCTGAATTTCCATGCCTTTGATTTCTGTGGTAAAATTCTTTTCTGGGGGCTGGAGAGATGGCTCAGCGGTTAAGAGCACTGACTGCTCTTGCAGAGGACCTGGGTTCAATTCCCAGCACCCACATGGCAGCTATGAACTGTACTTAACTCCAGTTCCAGGGGAATCCAAAGCCCTCTTCTGGCCTCTGCAGCATTGCACAACATGGATGCACTCACATACATGCAGGCAATACACTCATACACATAAAATAAAAATAACAAATAAAAATATTTTTTAAAATTCTTTTCTTCAGGCTGGGAATGGCTCGACAGTTAAGAGCACATACCACTCTTGCGGAGGACCTGAGTTCAGTTCCCAGAACCCATAATCAGGCAGCTGACTGTAACTCCAGTCTCAGGTGATCTGATACCCCTCTCTTGGCCCCCAAGGGCACTGCACTAGTGCACATAACACACATAACTAAACACAAAGTTTTTTTTTTAATTTTTTACTTCTATACTGTCACACAGACCTAGTTCTAAATAAATATAGATCACACTATAGAGTTTTTATTCTTGTTGATCAGGCACCAGATGACTTCCTAACTTTACTTCTCATGGCTTGGCACTTAATATCACTCACCCACCTAACCCAACCACTCAGCTTAATACATACATATTACCAAAAACAGCAATTCTTTAGACTTTTGAATGTGACCTATTTATTCTTGAATTCTTTATCCCTTAATTGTCCTTCCCTCTCCTGGAATGCACTGTCTCCTTTCTTTAGCCAATGCAAATCTTTCCTTTTCAAAATTCATTGCTTCCAAGAATCACAGACTATCTGACTAACTTTGAATATTCCCATTAGTTATATAGGTTTATACATAATATATATATATAATAGCAGTGTCTCAAAAAGCTTCTGGGAGCTCCAGGTGAATGTATAATATCTTCCAAGTAAACTTGAACCTCCTTTAAGATTATCTGAGTAACTAAAACTCCACATTCTGTATGCCACAGACTATCCTCCTAACTGACAGAAAGGCTTTTTGAATAAGTGATAGATTGAAAGAACTTCTAAAAGTGAATAACCACTCATTGTGTTAGACATTCAGCTAATGATTAAAAATGTCTAAGGTGATGAGTTTTAGTCAATTGGGTTTGTTTTCAACTACAATTGTGATCGTACTTTGTGAATTCATACTTACTGGAACAGAAACTTGAGGATTATCTGCAAGTTTTCCCAGCACAGCAAAGCCATCCACATCAACCTGGCCTCTTGGCTTTATGGGTAAGGATTCGATCCTGTTGCAATCAATGAAAAGAGTAGCACTGCTCCTTTCCACACCAATCATAAGTTTATGCCACTGGGAGTCAAACAAGGAAGGCAAGTTTGAAAAGACTGCCGTTTGGAGGCTTCCATCCAGTCCCTTGTATGAAAATACAACAGACTTGGCTTGGCCATTTATCTTCACGCCAACTTGCTCCCTCCCTGAGGAATCCTGGATCTGCCAAATGTTCCAGTTCTTTTCAAGTGTGCTTCCAGTCATCCGAAAAGTAGTTAAAAAGGAATATTCTTCAGGCAGTCCACTGGGATACAAATGCCTGAGTAAAATGTGAAAATAATAAATATAAACCTTGTTTCCTGTACTCATACATATTTACCATTTTCCATTTTCATGTTATTTAAATTCTAGACCTGCAGAAAAGCTACAGTGTGGAAAACTATGCAGTGTTTGTTCTTTGATGACATCTCATAAAGACTTCACAGAAGTCCAATCATTCATGTACATTAATGTTCCACCTTAAATACATGTTTTACAAACCTCTGATGAAGGTTTCTAACAATGGTGCTATTTATGTGACCCAAAGAACTGCTGTTCAGCAATTCCATCCCAGCCAAAAAAACACATCTTTGCAAAGTTCTGGCAACATATCCTTCAAAAGTAAGAGAAGAGATCATTTAGAGTCCAAATTATCTCTACTGGTTTATAAAAAAAAAAAATCATTTAATTAAAGTAGTTTTTAACTTTTTATTACTACACATATTAAAATTATTTGTAATTTTCATAATTGCTTAAGTATTCTCCACAATTATAACGCAGGCCCACAAAAACATTTTGAGAATTATAACTACACAGAATTCACTTAAAACTTCTTCACACCAAGGATGTTTGTCTTTTCCAGAGAGTTCAAAGCATGATGCTTAAGTAGCAGCTGATTGCTTACCACTGGACGCGGGACAAGCAATGGATGACTAATTCTTCTCTACTGCACCATCATCATTCCTCAATCTACCAACATCATTAAGTATTTTAAATGGCAGCATAGAACCAGTAGCGTCTCTGAGGTACCTCTAGTCTGTATGAAGACCATAATCCACAGATCACTACCCAGATCTACTCAAGCAAGTTCTGAACACAAAACTTTACAGCTTGGGGATCTTAAATGCCAACATCAGCTTCAAGGACTTGAAAATCTTATCTTTCTATTTTCTTCTAAACATTAGAAAATTCTTCAACAAGAAAGGAATCTAAGGAAACTAAATAAAACTTATTTGTTAAATAAGAAAATTTAGCATTTCTGAAAATGATTGTATGCTAAGACCCAGAATTCCAAACAATCTTCCTTCAGATAAAAATTATGTTGTGCATCTCCCTTCTTACAAAAAGTGAAGAGAGGAGCTGGAGAGATGGCTCAGCAGTTAAGAACACTGGACGTTCTTGCAGAAGACCAGGGTTCAAATCCCAGCACCCATATGGCAGCTAACAACTGTCCATAACTCCAGTTCTAGGGGATCCACCGCCCTCTTCTGATTTCCATGGGCATTGCACGACATGGGTGCACTTACATACATGTAGGCAATACATGTATATACATGAAAATAATAAAAAAAGTGGAGAAAGGTAAAAAGAAATATCTCAGAGGATTCTGATTTCATCTATATAATAACTAGTGAACTGAACTACAGGATATGTATATATATAAAGTACACAGAAGTTTTTAACACATCCTTTTTTAAAAATTCAGTTTAGACTAAAGAAGAAAAAATAAGAACTATATAAATTATTCTTTTCCTAAAATAGAGCAAACTACATCACTCCAGATATCTGTAATTGTTTGGGGTGTTTTTTGTTTTGTTTTTTTTTTCTTTTTGTTTTGAGATGGGGGGTCTCATGATGCAACTGACGGATGACCTGGAACTCATTAATATAGTCCAGGCTGGCCTCAAACTCAAAAAGCTCCATCTGTCTCTGCCTCCTGTGTGCTGTAATTCAAGCATGTACCACCATGCCTGGCTAGATATTTGGGGTTTTTTATTATATTATTTTTCTCAATTGGTTTGTCACACTTCTTTTGACTTCGTATTTTTCATAACTGTGTCAAATCCAGACTAGTCTCAAAAAAAATAAGGTTCTTCATTTATAAATATACTCACTTAGAATACTCACAGAATATCTCATGTATATACTGTTACACCATGGGTACCTGTGTGTCTCTCCATACATATGAAGATAATACATATATGTGTACAAATATAATTATGACTATCATGTTAATTATCTTTCAGACTAGGTTAGTATAGTATGTCAATAGGATAAGAGAAGAAATTCATTTTATGGCTCATATGAATAAACTATATATACATATATATATTTGTGTATACCTGACTATTAAATGTCTCACAAACCTAATTTATAGAGCAATCAGCCCAATGTATTTTGAAACACCTGAGATCCTGTTCTTGCAAATATGCTATGTCTATCAATAAGTAAACCTGGCAACATACATAATTCAAAAGAAACTGTCTATAAAAGATTTGTTTATTATATTACAATCTTCACAAAGTACCTTAAATGCAGAACCATAAAGGTTTGAATAAAAGATTCAAAAGTCTTTGGACCTTGAAGCATTTTTATAACTTAATACAAAGGAAGGTAAGGTCTATGTTGCTTAGGAAAAAAAGATTAACATATTTATAAATGGGAGATGAGAATATGACACTACTATTTTCCCAAAATAAATAATGAAAGGAAGCAAAACTTTTTGGTTCATAATTGTTCAATAAATAATTATAAATATAAATAAGTATAAATTATAACTATCTCACATTACATTATGTAGCATAATTTTTTTCTCCCATGAAGATCCTACTAATGGGATTTTGTTGCTGTTGTTTGTTGTTGTTGTTGTTGGTTGGTTGGTTGAGACAGGGTCTTCCTGTAGCCCCAGCTGACCTCGATCTTGCTATATAGACCAGGCTGGTCTTGATCTCACAGAGATCCTCCTGACTCTGCCTCCTAGTGCTGGAATTAAAGGCATGTGCTACACTCTAGACCCTACTGTTTGTTTTGTTTCCACCATCTCAGAACAGACAAAAGTCTTTTATAAACCAAAATTACCTGCTCCCTAGTAACAACTCCAATCTTCACCTTCTTTGTCGTTCAGCTTTTGCCTCCATGGGCACTCACCACAATACAAGTGTACTTTTATATATGCAGGTAAAACACTCAAACAAACAAAAAAACAAATAAATAAATAAATAAATAAATAAATAAAACCATAATAACATAAATAAATAATAACATAAAACCAAATAAATAAATGAACAAATAAGTAAATGAAGTGGCTGCAGCTGCTGTCACGCCTACCCTAGTTGGCTGTTAACTGTCCACTTAACATAGCCTGGAGTCACCTGAGAAAGGAGTCTCAATTGAGAGATTACCCAGACTGGATTGACCTGTAGGCAAATCTGTGGGGGCTTGACATTATTGTTAATTGATGCAGGAGGGCCCAACCTGCCACGGCAGGTGGTCCTGGCCTATATGAGAAAGCTAGCCAAGCGTGAACCTGTGAGTACGGCAGCATGCAGGATTCTCCCATGGCTTCCGCTTGAAGTTTTGCTTGCGTTCCATCCTGACTTCCCACAGTGGTGGACTGTAACTTGGAAGTGAAAGCCAAATAAACCCTTTCTTCACCTAAGCTGCTTTTTGTCATTGTTTTATCACAGCAACAGAAAGGAAACTAGAACCATGAGTTTATTCTTTCCAAACATGATAGATATCCAGGCTCGGCATGCAGTAGTGCTTAGAAAAACTTCTGAAATCATGCTGCCTGGGGTTCAGTCCTCCTGGCAAGGGCCAACCCTTTAATTTTCACATGTGAATAAATTAAACTTTTGGGATTCAATTTCCTCCTGCATTCAACAACAGATACAATGTCCCAGTGTGAGGGCTGTGAGGAAATTGAATTAAATGTTAGTAAATGTGTAAGAAGACTGCACCATACACATTTCTTGTATAATACATATTGCCCAGAATATGAATTTCTATCTTTAGTTTTCAAAGTATATCTGATTCTTCTAACTTGAAAAACATTCTCATTTTATAAACAGATGTTCTATACTATTCTTTCATTATTCTAGTTAATCATTATTTACCTACACAATTTGATGTTCATTGAAGCCTTCATTTTTTCACTACCCTAGGAATCTTAGTTTGCAATTCATTGAATGTATATATATACACATATGTGTGTGTGTATATATATATATATACACATACATGTGACATGAAGGTAGAATGAAAACTAATTCGAGAGAAGGAGATCAATTGGAGAGAGGAGTAGATACACAAGATAGTAATTGAGGTGGACACTATCAGAGTACACATATACATATATGAAAATGCTACGATGAAATTCATTAGTTTGTGCAATGACTATATATACTAAAAACTCAAAACTATATAATAATCATAATAATCACAAGGTATGTCGGTTATATAAAACCTAAATCAGTATAGCTCTTCCATAACAATGGCATTACTCACTAAATACACATACACCAAAAAGCCTCAGCTATAAAGAATTTAAAGCATTTAAGGATTAATTCCAGAAAATGAAATAAAGTAGAAGATGTATTGGTATTACTACAGTGTTTCTGTTATAATTACTTCCATTTTGTTTGTTGGTGTCTTCTGGGAGCTAAGCACTGCATGTAGCTCTGTTTCAGCACCAGGACACTTGAACAGCACCACTGTGAGCCTTCTAACCACTCTGTGGCTCTTACTTAAATTTATGCTTAACTTCTGGTGCTCTCCACAGAGGGTCCTTTCAGTCAAAACCAGACGAATTACAGAAAAACAGAAAGCCAAGCACTAAGAACATGTTCTGAATCAATGTATAATAGTCTCAGTGATGTTTTTATTCCTGGAATGGAAAGCAAATTACATACCAAGACCATGAAGAGCAGTATTCAGGCACTAATGAACGATTGATAGATGAATAAATTCCCCTCTTTTTTTGCAGTGGCTAATGCATGCTGGGTAAGTGCTCTACCACTGAGCTATACCCTTCATCTTAAATAAAATGACCCAAGAAACATAAAACAAGAAAAATGTCTAAATTTGCACAGCTATAAACATTTTTAAGTGTGTTTAAGGAAGATAGATAGAGTATTTTTGATAGGTTTACCTGGTTGGAATCCTAAAGTCTACATTGCTTCCCAACTTGTAAGCTACTTGTAATGCAGTGGATCCCACCACTCTCTGGACAGCTCTTCGAGATGCTGCCCTATCTAGCTGGAACTGAGAAATCAGGTCAAACCCTACAGAATGGGAATATAAAGTGAAGAGTTGAAAATGAGACTGGTTCTATACCTTTCCCAAATAAAGCATATCAGTTTTGGAAAGCTTGTGATTTCAATATGGTCCATTGTTACTTGCCTGGTAAATCATCTTGGCCAATTCTGATCTTGGGACAAAGTTCATTTCCACCATTAGAATTAGAATTGACAGGAAATCCTGCAAAAGCAACAGTGACCATCCTACTTCATCCACTACAAGACACACCAATAATAAAATAATAATAGCGACATTAATACTGAGCAATTGCTTAAAATATGTTATGTAAGCTTGCTTGTATGTAGTATATTTAACTTTAACTCAATGGATCCAGGATCATAATTCAGTCACCTTCAACTTCCCCTAGAAGGGATGTAAGGAACAGAGTTATATTATAATTTATGCTGGAAAAATGTTCCTGTTTGGGGAAGGTAGGAATTTGTTCCTTTTGGAACCAGAGCTGCACAGCGTCCTGAATGGCATGGGGTCAGTGGCCTGTTTGGAAAAGTTCTAGTGGTTTGGGCTAGAAAATATTCTTTAAACACCATCAATTTTAGAGTGCCAGTGAGAGTACAGAGCCATCCTTGAGCCATTTCAGTGAGGCTCCCAGAAAGTGAAGTTCTTAGGAATCTTCGACCACAGAAGAATCCTTGTAACTGTCCACCCCAGGTGCCTTGATGAGACTCATCTAATAATAGGCTTCCTAGACTTCAGAAAAAGCATTTTCCAGTTACAAAGCTTTGGCCTAGCCATCAAAGTACATCAAACATTTTCTTCATCTCTCTCCTGACCCAAAATGTTCTTGGAAAATCCATCCATTCACCCATGTATCTCCTCAACAGTCACCATCTGAAGGAGGCACTGAGTTAGACCTAGTTCTCCTGCCTATTGTGATCCCAGTCAGGACTTCTTTTCCATGTTCAGCACCAAGCACAAAAAAACAACCACCCAAGAATCTCCACAGCATGATGGAATGCAGAAGGCATGCAGGACCCCGTGCAACCATATTCAATCTCCATTCAACCACACCCCTGTCTCATCACAGCCCTGCCTGTTTCTGGTGACAAGTGATACTTCAAACCAGAAAGTATGAGTCTTACTTGGGCGACGCTTAGGAGTCGCAGATACCCAGGGTCCCAGGAAACTGCATACAAAGAAGAAAACTGGAATTTTCCTGAAGAAGAGAGAACGAAAATGAGTCAAATGGGAATCCCTCCAGAAGGGAGCTACTTTCATATTTTTAAACCTAACAATTTAATTGATGAAGGCAACCAAATTCCAACACATACTACTGTACTCAACCCCACCTTGAAACCTCACTTAGAAATTCAATCAATAAGCACATCCCTGGCTCCAGCCAACCCTGTTGTATCATTGGTCACACTTCCCCAGGATCCCACGGTCTATTTTCTGCACCCACTGTCCTGTCTCTGCTTTCTTTCATCTTGGTTTTCTGCCTCTTTCTGTGACTGTGTCCTCTTTCTTTTCTACCTCTGGAGCTTGCTTCTCTGTCATATCCTCTCCTGTCTCTTCCTCTGACTCTCCCTCTGCTCTCTCCGTTTCTCACCTCCCTCTTATTCTACCACCACTGCAAAAACATAGACCCCTGGTTCAGAGGGTCCCTAGCCTGCCTTCTTCCACTTTTTCCAGAGTCGTGATCTTACCAGAAGTTCTTCATTTTCCTAGCAGGTTTTCTTTGGTTGCCAACAGTTCCTGTGAAGAAGGGGTTGGAAGGGAGTCTCTGCTCCCCCGGACTCCTTCTCTGTTCCTCTAGGACTGAATGTTCTGGCCCCAACCTTGGTGGTTCTTGCCCCTCAGAGGGCTAAAAGCAAAGAGAGTGAACCAGAGGCATCTAATAACGCTTGAAACTGAAGCAGAGGAAAGGGGTGGGGAAAGGCGGCCCTGTAAGCCCAAGCCCAGCCAGGGGTGTGCCTTCAAAGCTAGCAAGGCTATACTGAAGGAGGGATTAAATGGGAAAGAGGTTTGCTGAAAAGAAAAAAATTCAGAATGTGGGGAAATTCACCATAAAGGTCCAGGCATGCTGCTGTATGAACACAGTAGACGCTTTTAGAACTGCTGTAGAACACAGTGGAAGTTTTTAGAACTACTATAGGACACTGTGGAAGATTTTAGTGGCCACGGGATCAAACAAAGAGCTGCACATTACAAGGCAGAGCTGTAGGAACTCATAGGAGTCTTGCTACCTAATCAATCTAGGATTAAAACCAGCTTCTTGTAAAGCTGTCAAGTTACATGAACTTGGGCAAATTAGTTAGCCTCCTTGTTACTAAACTATCTTAACTGTAATACATGACTGTGAGGTTCCTAGGCCTAACGATAACTTCTACAATGCAGTCTCTACACCTAATGCTCAGGGAACATGGCAGAAGAGGGGACAGAAAGAAGGTAGAGCCAGAGGGACAAGTTACCCGCTGCTAGTTTTACATTCTAGACATAATAGGGAAGCTGTACCATTAAAATCTCCACAGCATGAAAGACTAACAAGGTCTACATAATGACAAAACCAGTTGACACGGGAAGAGGGAATGTCACGGGGTCCCACATCAAGATGAGCTACCGGCAATAAATGGATGCTGAGGGAGGGAGATTCAGTTTTCTCCAGGGACTGGCTGCCTAGTAGTTATCTACTCCCAAGTGGTCAGCCTTAAACACATGTACACAAGTAAATGGACTCAGTGTATTATGTGTGTATGTTTATAAATGGATGTAAGTGTAATAATAATAATCAAAGAAGAGAATAAGAAATTGAGAGGGAGTGGGAGGAACATGAGAAGAGTTGGAGGGGGCTCTGGGAGGGATAAAAATGATGCAAATACAACACACATATATGAAATTCTCAAAAAATGAAAGATATGACTTTAAAAAAACAGGATGAAAACAGTTCTATAAAAACAGTCGCTAGGGGAATCAAATGAGATTAGCACAAATAAAGGGCTTTACATCAAACTCATCACTTGGCATCCTTACTGTCCTCATAACTGACAATTTGTTATGTGCTTCCCTCTCTTGTTGATGCTTGAAGTCGAGTCACATTCTCACAATTACATATAAACGCACTGCTATTCACTAGACAGAGAACACAGATCCCAGGTAACTCACTCAGAGCCGCATGGCTGCTGTTCACTGTGTGCCAGCTCTCCAACCCACCATTAGAAATCTTGGTAACATGTGGCCTCAAGTCCTCTCCTGTTGTTTCTTCTTAATCTGTGAGATTAGTAGCATTAGACAGAATACACCTGGCCCTGTCCCCCACTCCTAGCATGACCTACTTCTGACCCCATCTTGGGGGAATGAGGGTGTCACGTCAACATAGGAACTCGGGATCGGGGGTCCAACCATCTGAGTAAATCACGATGTCTAACACAAAGTAGTTTTGAGGTGGTTTTGCTTCCTTGAATTTTCTATATGTTTTAACTGATTAAATTTTTATTAAATTGTAAAACAACACCGATGATTCTTTTACTGCATGTGGTATGTGTGTGTACATATGTATGTATGTGTTTGCATGTGGGCATATACTTGCATCTGTGTGGCCCTGCAGTGGCTCAAAGTTGACATTGGGTGTCTTCTATCACTCTCCACTTTATTTATTGAAGAAGGGTCTCTTGCTGAACCCTGAGTTTACCAATTCCAGCTAATTTAGTTTACCAGCGTGCCCTGGGGACCTGTCCCGAGTGCTGAGATTACAGGTAGTTGCGATGCCTGCCTGGCTTTTACTTAAGTTCTTGGGATCCAAACTCTGGTCCTCAGACTTGCATGCCAAGTACTTTACTCACCTAATCATCCCTCATTTGCTGTTTCAGTGAAATCTTTTGGACTTCTACCTCCCTCAGTCTGTTGGAGAGTCCCTGTCTGGGCCTTGACCAAGCAAATGCTGCTACTGTTCATGCCCTTCCCATGGCTTTTCCTCTCAGGCCCATCCACTGGGAATCCCAGCTCCCATCCACAGAAGGACATCCATGTCCACTTTTCTAGATCTTCCCACAGGCCCTATCTTTTTCCTATGAACATCCTCATGCCCTGAGCAGCCATCCTGGCTCAGGACAGAACTACCAATAGCCAGAGCTCAGCTTATTTGTTTGAGTGACTTGGAGGTTATGTGAAAGGAGGACTTGTGCCGCTGGAGAATTTCCTGACAGCTAGAAATTATGAGAAGCAAGCCAGCCCCAGATCCACAGGGGAAAGGCATTTTCCAAAAAGGAATTTCTATCAAAGTTCCTTATTTCTGATCTGTACGAAAGAAGAGAGGCAAATTTTCCAACATATGTATGTTTCAGAAATCCTTCAAAGGGTTTAAAGAACTCACTTTTGTGTTTCCCCTTCCCAACCCACTTTGAAGAACTCTCTATAACTGAAATATGAAAGCAAGGGAGTGGGCCTTTAAATAAAAGATAAATGACTGGGAGGGCTGGAGAGATGGCTCAGCGGCTAAGAGCACTGACTGCTCTTGCAGAGGACTAGGGTTCGATTCCCAGCACCCACATGGTGGCTACAAACTGTCCTTAACTCCAGTTCCAGGGGAATCTGAAGCCCTTTTCTGACCTCCATGGCATTGTACAATACATGCACTCACATACATGCAGGTAATACACTCACACACATAAAATAAAAATAATAAGTAAAATAAAAAATAAAAGATAAATGACTGGGAAGGAAACTAAATTTACTCCTAAGTATAAACTCCTTTCTAGGTTGGCTGTTTATTTAAAACAGTGAAGAAGCAAAAGCTCTATTAAGAAAAAAATGTAAATCTGGAGAAAAAAAATATACACAACCTTTAAGGCTACTTTTGTCTGTTCCCTCCATCCTGTTTGTTGTTAACTATGTTTTCTAACATGATATCAGAGTCCACAAAGAACAGAGCAAATTCCACACTATTCTGCTCTGGGTCTGGCTGTACCTTGAACTCAAAGGCACCTAAGCTTTTTCCTCTTTAACATGGTTCCGTCTACTCTACCTAACAGCCCTTCTCTGAAAAAACATGGGGAAAGGAAAACTGGTCATTTATATCAAATTGTAAAATATCAAGCCAACCTGACATTTAAAATAACCATTTTTATGCAGAATAGATGTATTTATTTGTACCCTTCTTAACTCACCACTCTAAGTGCATATTATTCTACAAAGTATACGTACACACTGCCCTTCCTTTTCTGTAAATCAAAATAATTAGTTACAACCTGGGAGCTCTGTCAGAGATCATCATCTTTCTTGATCATCTATTTTCTTTCATTTTTGTTCAATCATTCAACAAATATTTATTGAATAACCATACATACCAAATATATGCTAGGAATTAAAGAGACAAAAAGCATGAATAGGTACATCCCTGCCCCAAGGAAGCCCACAATCTAGCAGACAATGAAAAACAACTACTCTGCAGAGAATAAAAATGACTGTCACATTACTGAAAACAAGTATGAACTTGGTCCAAGGGCACTGGGAAATTTATCATCCAGGAGATGAAATCTGCAAAGCTGAATAGAAGCCCACCAAGAGGATAAGAGAGAATAGTATATCTTAGGTGGAGAAAACAGAAGATGCAATGGCAAAAAAAAAAAAAAAAAAAAAAAAAAAAAAAAAAAAACAAACAAAAAAGACGAAACACATGGAGAACAAGTTGAACTCAGAGACACTTCCATTTGGTAATTAGTCAATAGTGCCACTTATGTCATGAACCCTGAACTCAACACTAAAGATTCAGCACTGAAAGACAAGTTCGGTGCTGCATGGGGCTTACACTGGGTGGGGAGACAGATATTAAACACTTTTATAAGATAATTTCAGTTGTAGCTCATCTGTGCTAGAGAGAGGTACAGCGGCTGATCTAGATGGAGTGGTTAGGAAAGCTCTGAAGTGATACATTTTAATGCAGACTGAGTAAAATTGAAGAGAGAAAACAAAGGGTAGATTGGAAAGGGCTGGAGTGGGAGCACAAACAAAATGAACTGGCTTTAAGCTTGAACAACAAAATAAATAGTAAGGAAATTTTGTAGAATATTTATAAGAGAAGCTGTGTAAGGGATCCTGAATGACACCAAGGAATTTAGGCTTTGTTCTGGTTGTTACCAGAACTAGGAGAAAGAAGATTTTGAGGACAGGAATGAATTTTTTGAAAGATAATTCTGATGTTGTTTGAAGGATGAATGGGTTGAGTGAATTTAAACAACTTGTACTCATAAACAAAACTAAAGCAGAAATTTAGAAAATAAGAGTAATGCATGTAAATATAGTGTATTCTATTTTCTAGGTTTTTTTCTATTTCATTTTCAAAATTTTGTTTTTCTTTTATGTGTGTGTCTTGCCTACATGTACATGCATTACCCACAGAGGCCAGAAGAGGGCATCAGATCCCCTGGAACTGGGTTTACAAATGACGGTTGTTAGCTGGCATGTGTGTGCTGGGAACCAAACCAGGGTCCTCTTAGCCACTGAGCCATTCTCCAGCCCTTTTCTATTCCACTATTTAATAAAGCTGACTGTGTTGGATAGCTTTAGTGTCAACTTGACACACCTGCGTTGAGGGAGCCTCAATCGGGAAATTGCCTCTATTGGACTGGCCTGTGGCCATGTCTGTGGGGCCTTCTTGATTGTTGAATGATGTGGGAGGGCTCCGCCCACTGTGGGTGGTGCCACCCCTGGGCAGGTGGGCCTGTGTTGCATAAGAAAGCAGGCTGAGCAGGGGCCAAAGGAGCAAGCCAGTAAGCAGCGTTCCTCCATGGTCTGTGCTCTAGCTCCTGCTTCCAGGTTCCTGCCCTGAGTTCCTACCTTGGGCTCCCTGATGAACTATGACCTGGGAGATGTAAGCTAAATAAACCCTTTCCTCCCCAAGTTGGTATTGGTCAGAGTATTTTCTCACAGCAATGAAGAACAAACTAAGACAGTGACCAACACAACAGATCAACTTCAGAACCACTAATGGGTTTTAATTCAGTGTTAGAAAAACATTGGATTAGAACACAGTAGACATTTGAAACTCCTCTTGCTTCCTGATAACGGACCACAGTACTTGGCACATCCCACAAAACTCACAGAACAGTAGCACAAGTTCTTTCATTTTCATGAGTATCTGGTTTTTGAAAATATGATTTTGAATGAAGTAATCATAAGCTGATGACAGTAATTAAAGATGCTATGACTGCCATATTTAATTACTGTATCTGTTCAAGTAAAAAGGAGTGTTTTAACTAGCTTTCTAATAGTATTTACTTTTAAGCTTTATTAATCTGTCTTTAAAAGACCCAACACGCCTAGCAGCACATGTCAGTTGTGTGAGGGTGCTGCAAATTAGCCACAGCTAGAGTCTGAAATTTATTACAGCAATCTCTGGCTGAGAGGCTGATTAACAATCAGAGAGTAGCTAAAACTAGGACTCTCACTGTCTTGCATTGGGTTCAGTGTTACTGTAAAGAAATTCCACCATAATCAAAGCTCTATTTTTAATCTGCTTATTTTGAGTCTATGCTTGTAATCGTAGTCTAATCATCTATAGCAAGCAAACAAAGTCCCATGGTGATAGTCATTTTCCTGTGAAATCACCCGCAAATAAATGTGCTCTTACCATGGACGAGTAACACAAAACAAACGTCGACCTTTCCAACCCAAAACTTTTTAGGGTATTATTTTTACTTCCTCTAAAATATGATCATTTCCAGTTCCCCCAAGGAGGAGAAAAATCAATTCCCCTCATAGCGCACGTGCTTCCAGGAGCTGTTGCTATATTTGTTGCCTTGTGGGTCTCCAAGTTTACAGCAGCTGGATCGTGTCCTGAGCCTCTCTTGCTCCTTCCAATAAACCATGCATACTGGCCCGACCGCATGCTTCACCACGTACTATAAAGCCTTCTTTTCTAACAGTGGAGCTGAAAGCTCCATTAGAATCAACCACCAGAGCTGCTTAAAACAGATTACTAGGCCCCACCCCCAGAGCTTTTGATTCAGAAGACTTAAGATGGGTCCTAGAATTTGCATTTCTAAGAAGCTCCCAAATAATGCTGGTGCTCCTGGTCCACAGGGAACTTTTGCTCACACACATCATGTTTTCAACTCAAGCTTTTTCTCCTTTGTGACATCTGGTATTGACTTGCAGGCTATAAATGTATGATAAGTGATAGGTAAATAAAAATTTTAATAATTATCAGTTTAACCCATAAGACTTCCTCAGATCTTTAGAGGTCATGAAAAAACGTACATAATATATTCCTTTACTGAGCATCTATTACAGAAATATACTGAGCAGGATAAACTATAGAAATCTATGTCCTCCTTAGCATCATTGTCACTCATCAATAATATTCACAATAAAACTGAGATCCTAAATTACATACCAACCTTGATTAATAAAATATAGAAAGGTCTCCAATACTGAAATTTTTTTCTATTTTAGGAGAAAGCTTAAACATATATTTCTTTATGCTGCAGCCCATGGAAGCTTATATACATACATTCATTAGTCTCCATTGGATGGGATGATGTCTCTCTGCACTAGGTGGCAGTGTAATCCTGAAATTTGAAACCTGAGCTAAGGAGTCAAAGAATTTGATTTCCCATTATCAAGTAGAAAACTTTGATCTTATGCAAATATTCCATTCTTGGTTATTTTCTATGTGTATAAATTGAAGCATTATAATTGGTCCCATTTTAGGTTTGCTCTAGAGATAAAGTTACAAATACAATGTATTTTGATTGTTCACAAAAGCCTTTGAAGAAAGACAAAGTGATCACTAACCAAATAACTAAAATCAGCTCTGCGCTAGAAGACTAGCCAGGTACTCTCTCCTTGGTAAGGACTGCCAAATTTAACTTTATATCTAACAGAGCCAACCCCAGGAAAAGAGTATGAGCTTTGAAGCCATGCAGTTTAAGCTTAAATCTTGGCTTGCTAGAAATTTCACTTTCTAGCTGAAAGAACAATTAACTTCCTGCCACAGTTTCTTTATGTTAATAGTAAAAGCATTCTCCTCACAGGAATACTTTAAGAATTAAACTAGGGGGCTGGAGAGATGGCTCAGCAGTTAAGAGCACTGACTGCTCTTGCAGAGGATCCAGGTTTGATTCCCAGCACCCACATGGCGGCTACGAACTGTCCTTAACTCCAGTTCCAGGGGAATCTGAAACCCTCTTCCGAACTCCACGGCATTGCACGACAGGGGTGCACTGGCATACATGCAGACAATACACTCATACACATAAAAAATGAAAATAAATAAAAATAAAAGAATTAAACTAGAACTTAATATAGTGCCTGGCACTCATAAACTTTAGCTTTAGCTTGATTTATTCTGTTACTGAAACTCGCTCCCCTCTGCTGTCTTGCCCCACTCAGACCCACTCAGCTCCAGTAAGTGGTGGTTCATTTATTAATAGATCTTAGAAATGAAGTGCAGCTGTGCTACATGCTAAGAATCCATCCTGGACAATATACACAGTTACTTGGAAAACCCACCTAGACACAACAGGTAAATGTCAACTGAGTACCCTCCCCCCTTCCATTTCATACTTTTGGCTGTTCAAATTTAAATTTTATTCTTCCCACAAAACTGCTGTAAATATGTCCTTCCAGTCACCTTGCTAGTGGTACCTTCTCAATTGCAGTGCTCTGATTTTTCAAGAATGCTTCTCATTATAATCTTACTTGTACTTTACAACAAATCCAACAAAATAGATGTGACCATCCTGCTAAGGTGAAGACATGCATGGGCTCACAGTTACCTAGTGACAAAGCAGCTATCTCAGTCTGCTGACTGAATTATGAGTGGGTACAAAGAAAAGGACACTCCAACTATCATTGCACAACCAGAAATAGCTGTGTACAGGATACTTAAACACATGATGACCAATGTCATAAGTCTCTTTATTAAGCAATTTTGTTTTTAATATATATGTATGCACATTCATATGCATATGCATACAGTTTCTTTGCTATAGAACTGTGCAGATATTACTGAAAATTAGAAAATATAGAAATAGCATAAAAGGGGCTGGAGAGATGACTCTGCAGTTAAGAGCACTGACTACTCTGACAGAGGACAGGGTTTGAGCCCTAGCACCCACATGGCAGATAACAACCATCCATAACTCTAGTTCCAGGGGAATTCAATACCTTCTTCTGACCTCCATGGGCATTACACAACATGGGCACACTTACATACATGCACATTCATAGATATAACAAATAAAATATTAAAAAGAAGTAGGAAATAAAACCATCATTCAGTTTTGATGACTCACTCTTCACAGTTTAGAATGTTCACTCAAGTGCTTTTTCAATACATTAACTATGAGCATAGTCTACAGCCTCATTAAATGCACATCACTTAGGCCTGGGGAGATGGCTCAGTGGTTAAGAGGGCTGGCTGTTCTTTCAGAGGAGGGTTTGATTCCCAGCACCCACATGGCAACTAACAACCATCTGTAACTCCAGCTCCAGGGAATCAGACACCTTCTTCTGACCTCCAGGGGCACTGCATGATGTGGATACGCTTACATACACTCAGGCAAAACATTCATACACACAAAATAAAAATAATAAAATATTTTAAACTCATGTCACTTATATGCATTTGTTTTCACAAAATTTAAAGGTAACTGTATGTCACATTCAAAATAGCAAAATCCAAATGTAAAAATCCCTACCTCCTTGAGGTAAAAAAATCACAGCTTTTAATTCAAAACTGCTATAAACTTGAGAAAGAAAACAACTATGCAGAAAGAGACATTTGAATAACTGGCAGAGATTCTGTCAGGGGGTTGTGGTTTTTTAAAGGATGTTCTTTTTCTCACACACAGCCATGTGGACGGAATAGCTCAGTCAACCAGCTGACCAGGAAGCCACAAAAGCATGCAGAGACATTCCAGTGGTGCCTCAGGACAACCACAGGAGTGTCTTTCCTCCTACTTTCTTTCATGTCAAATCTCTCTGAAACCATGATTGATACTAAAACAAAGCAGTGACCACTAGCATGTGGACAAGTGATAAAGAGTCTTTATCCAGCAGAGTAATTCCAGCCAGCCAGAGAGGATGGGCAGGGACCTCAAGATGTACAGAAAATAGGAGGAAGGTGCAGGATCTGGCATTATCCCAGTCTGTGATGGCTTCTTCAGGGCTTCCCCAGGAATTACAGACTTTGCTAGAAGGGCAGATGGAAGAAGAGACCCCTCTTCTAAGCCAGGAATTATGCCCATGCTTTACAAAGGTGTCTCTTTTCAGGTACACAACTCCTTAGTATTGTTATTTTATAAGTGAAGTAGGTGAGATTCAATAATATTCAATAAGTTGCCAAGGGAAATGTCACACAGCAGACCACAGCAAATTTGGGCTTCTCTGACAGGGAGCTAACATTCTTCCTAAAACTTTTCCTGTCCCAAATAGTCACATATACACATATGCACAAGTGCCAAAGTGCATTTTCCATCTCATTCTGCACCAATGATTAACTTGTTATTTTCTTTCCTTCATTAATTCCTAAGCTATAGAACCTTAAGAGTTGGTAAAATGGGACCTTTTCCTGGTTACCACTAGGTCTTCTAAGCAAACCCGAATTCCCTGGAACTGGAACTACTGATAGTTGTTAGCCACCACGTGAGTGCTGTGAACCAAACCCAGGTCCTCGGCAAGAACAGACAGTGCTTTTAACTGCTAAACCATCTCTCCAGCCCCCATAGTGGTGCTTTGGTAAAGGTATCAAAGGAGTCATAAATTTCTCTCATTCAAAATGTCAGATGGACTGTGATAGTTCCTGATTCAGTCTCACCACTCTGATTTAAATTCTTTATTATAGACTCAGTTTATTAGGACCATCTGTTTAAATTTGTGGTATTTTTTTCTGTACTGATCTGTGGCTCTAAGCATATCAAATATTTTGTCTTATATTTTAAACTCTCACAAGTTAGAGACCTTGATCATTTATCATATAAGCATGCCCACCTCATTTGTTACCTGCTACAATCATTTTATATATTCCTAAGCAATCAAAACTTCAGCCTGGCCAGACATGGTGGTTCATGCCTTTAATTCCAGCACTTAGGAGGTAGAGGCAGGTGAATCTCTGTGAGATCAAAGCTGCCCTGGTCTACATAGTGAGTTTCAGGCCAACTGGGGCTACAGAGAGACCCTGTCTCAAAAAGACCAACATTTAAAAAATTAAATCAATCTCATATTTAAGCACAATGCTAGCAATTAAGTTAATTTTCCAAATAATCATCATCTCTGTCCTCAAGTGTGGACAGACACACATACCCTAAAACTGAAATATATTTTCACCATCCTGAAATGATCCCCCCCACAAAAAAAGTAGAAATGAGCCATTAGCAAAGTACTCCATATGCAGAAAGGTAAAACTGGCTGATATCCCAAGGGATTCAAAAGTATTTCATAGAAGCTGTGACATCTTAGCCTAATGCTGAGGAATGAATCATATTCTACAGGCAGAGAAGGGCAGACAGTTGGAATAACTTGAGCAAAAACTTAAGAGGCATGAAAACTCATGGAGAGTGTTTAATTATGGTTAAGGCATGACTTAGCTTTTTCAAAATATTATTTCCATCACTGTTCACTTGGAGACTTAACAGTTTCATTAGACAATCTTTGGTAAATAAAAAACAGGTCTGACGATGTTTATGACATTATGTTTCCTAACATTAGGATACCTTTCATATTAACATTTTGTCACTGAAAATCAAATGAATAGTCTGTTTAATAAAAACTTTGGATGAAAGAGCTTAAATTACTGAATTGCACAATTCTAGGAGAACTTCATTGCTAACTAAAAATTATTCTCAGTTTGGGAATTCCATCAGGACATAAGGAACACCAGGTACACTAATAGCAATGCCAAAGGAAAAGAAAGAGAATGGCTTCCTGATATAGATGATAGATAGAGACAGAAATAGATGATATACGATTGATTGATAGATAGATGATAGATAGATAGATAGATAGATAGATAGATAGATGATAGATGATAGATAGATGATAGGATAGATAGATAGATAGATAGATAGATAGATAGATAGATAGATAGGTCTATATATGGTCAATACATATTAACAATTGGCTATCGCTTAGATTATAATCCTTTTTCCCCTTCTTGCTGCTACTAGGTTTCTAAGTCTCCTAAAGTCAGGTGGTAGGAGAAGTCAACAGCACAGGCAGGCAGCAATGCTTTTATGTCCTTAGGAGAACTCAAGGGGAAATAGAGAGATCAATTACTTTAAGAAAACAAAGACCCAGGAGACTCTTGAATGCATATGCTCAGTGATGACTTCAGGCCACAAGAATGAAGGCACAGGGCCAAAAATGGAAGAGGTGTTATGTGGAAGGGGAGAGGTCTGATTGAAGTTGTTCTGAATGGTGAAAGGAGCTCTCCAGCTCTCTAGGGGAGCTCAAAGGGGAGGCAGAGAAATGGAGAGTGGAGATGGAGCCTTTCAAAAAGGAAATCAGCATGTGAGCTGTGCCTTCCTACAACTTCTGCAGCCAAGTAGAACAAAGTGGCAAAGAAACACTGAAAGAATAAATGACCTGGAATTATTGGCCTCGCCAAGCAGAACCTGCTTGGTTTCAAAGCAGATGTAGAAAAATTGTGGTCACACAAGATTTTCATCACTGTAGATATTCTCTTAAGCTTTGTTATCTGACAAAACATTGTTGAACATGTAAAATGTTATTGCAAGAATCACAGGAGTAACCAGGAAAATTTTGTCTCTTGGTACAGTATTAGGGAATGGCATTTAGCTACAATTTTGCACCATAATAAAGTTGTCCATAAATATAACCTATAAACACAGAAGGTAAGACATAAATAACCTTCATGAGCTATCCAAGGGCTAAATGATAGGCCCTTGGTATTTTGCTGTGAGTAGTTATTTTAAAAGAAAAAAAATTAGTTGACCCTTGTTGGATTTTAAATCATCATAAAAAAGACTTTTATAAAGAAATTGAAACATTGGGGGATAAAAGGCTCAGGGTTTTGCAGTGTTGCCTACAGAGCCCACCATATTTATTCCGGTTACTCTGTGTCTAGAGTTACACTGGCTGCAAATTCAACTGCAATTTGCACAGTAGCAATTCATGTATTTGCTTTAAAAATAAACATTTTCTGCCAACCCTTAAAAATGCTTTCTGCCAAAGCTGAGCACTGCTGTCTTCTCAAATGAGAAACAGTGAAACTAATTTTCATACAAGATTTTTCTCTTTACATGCTACTTCCCAAAACATCTTCCCTCTTCCTATCACACTGCATGCCCAGCACCTGCTTCTTAGACTGTATTAAGCAAGCCCCATCTTCTTTCACAAAAAGCTTAAAGATCCAATAGAATTATGGGTACATACTCCAGGCTCTGGTGCCCCAGCCATATCTCCTCTTTTCTGCTTACTCATCAAAATGAAATGATATCGCATTTCTTCTCAGAGGAAGAAGGTACTTGAGAAACACGGGCATCTAAAATGTGGAGAACTTGGATTTGAATCCCTATTCCATCAATATGCTCTCTTCGTTGGTATTATAATACCACTGAAACTGTTGCATTTCTGCCAAACGGGGACTTCCCAAAGAGGCTCGTTACAAGACTCAATGAGTTTTTCCCTGTGAAAGAACTTTGTAAGGCATAATGTTTTCTACTCTACAAAGGTAATTATTATTTCAGAAATATTTAGAGAAAGGGCTACAATGATGCTTCAGCAGTAAGAGAGTACTTCTCTTGTGGGTGGCCTGAGTTCAGATCCAGCACCCATATCAGGTGGCTCATACTGTCTGTAACTCCAGCTCCGGGGGGATCTGTCACCTTCTTCTGGCCTCTGCCAGAACCCTCAGTAATATGCAACCCCCAAATCTTATAGAAACTGAGAAAGTTAAAGCTATATTTAGGGAAGACCTATTGCATTTATATGCAGAATATAGATTTGAACAATGTATAGCAATCAAACCTGAAGAAGGCAAACTCTCAATTGTCAAGAACCTTAAAATATAAGAGAATAAATACAAACACCTTAATAGTTAAAACACAAGACAACAGGGCCTAAAAGGATGGTTTGATAGTTAAGAACTCTGGCTTTTCTTAGAGAGGACCTGGATTCAGTTCCCAAAACGCCCTCATCTAGCCTCCACAGGCATTGAACACACGTGGTACATTTACTTATGAACATAAAATAAATATAAATAAAATTTTTAAAAACTAAAACCACAGGACAACAGATAGTAATTACTTTATGAAATACCCAGAGAACTTCCACTCAGTTTAAGAAACCTCCATGAGATTGGCTCTTAAAGCACAAAGGTAAACATGATAGTTATTATCACCTGTTAAGCAAGGGCAGACATACAACAATGGCAGTATATACAGATGCAGACAAACTAGAGAGAATGTGTATATTGGGAGTTAACTAAGCCTAGTAGAAAGACACTTAAACACTTGGTCTAGATGCTCAAGGACAAAATTTGATGGAACCAAAGACTAGATTTTCATTTCCAAATGAGGTACAAAGAACCAGATCTGATAACGGATGGGCCGCCAGTCCTATAAGGCAGATAGCTACTGGGACAAGGTGGAGGTGAACATGGAGATTCAACTCAGCTGAGAAAGCACCCCACAAAGAGAATAATGGAAAAGTTCGCACTTAGGGCAAGCAACAGCAGTAACCTATCATGGTGGCATGTTAGTTCATTTTCTCATCTCTTTGACCAGACACGTCAGAAGCTATCTAAGAGAGAAAAGGTTTACTGTGGTTCACAGATCTGAGGGAACAGTCTATCCTGGTGGGGAAGGCATGGTGGCAGGAGAGGCTCCACACATGGTAGTAGGAATTCACAGTGTGACTTCTTAGCATCTCGCATCTTGGCTGATCAGAAAGCAAAAACAGAGCTCAGGTAGAAAGTGGGCTGGTCCTATCCCCCTTATGATCTACCCCTAATTCCTTATATCCCAGTCTAGGTCTTTTATCCCAGAAATTCCACAACTAACCAAAACAGTATAGTCGACTGGAGACCAAGGGTTCAAATACATGAGCCTGGGTGGGACATTTCAGATCTAAATCATAGAGTCAAAAAGAAGAGAACAGTGTCAACCAAGGTCAGGAAGCTAAGGGATGGGAAAGCAAGGATACTGGTTAGAGGAGGATAAGGTCTAGAACAGTCTTCCTGCTTGTTGTTTTGCTTGTTCATTTGTTTTAAATAGCAGTTAAAATAAAATAACTATATGCTAGGCATTGTTCTAGGCATTTGATCTGCAGTAATTCATTTTTACACATTAACTCGGAGTACAATTATCTAGCACTGGAATAATAATAAAGCTAAGAACAGGGTGAGCTGACAGCATCTGTGGTCTAAGAGAAAGAACCCAGTGCAGGGAAACAGACAGACAGAAGACCAGAGGGAGAATGTTACTGAAAATCAAAACAAGAAGAGGTAAGAGATAAAAGGTTACTGTAATATCCCTTCATATGTGATTCTTGGACTCCTAATATCTCTAGAATAGGTATTATCACTATTATAATCAGAAAACTAAACAATACAGAAATAAGAGATCAAGTCTACCATGCTGGTACATGCCTGTAATCACAGTACTTCAGAGGCAGAGGTAAGATGATCAATAGTTCAAGATCCTCCTTGGGTATTTAGCAAGCTCAAGGTCAGCCTATATTATGTGAGAAACTTTCTCAAAAAAAAAAAAAGAAAAGAAAAAAGAGTTCACTTTGATACCTTTAAGTGCCTTCAATTTTTTTATATATTTCATCTAAGTAAAAAGTTTTCTACCAGTATGGCAGCACATATATATAATTTCAACACTGGGAAGGCAGAGACAGGCAGGCTCATAGAGCTCACTGATTGGTAAGACTAACCAAATGGATGAACTTCAAGCACAGTGAGCCTGTCAAAAAATAATAAAATGAAATAAAAATGGACAGTGACTAAGGAAGATACCCCCTTCAGCCTCTGGTATCCACATGCATACATACCCACACCTACATTTATACACACACACACACACACACACACATACACACACACACACACATACACACACACACAGAGCCCCCAAAAAACCAAAACCATACTCTCCAATAAAAAGATCCTTGACAACAGAAATGGATCTTTATTTTTCCTTATCTCCATCATCTAGCACCTAGGGTGTGTGTGTGTGTGTGTGTGTGTGTGTGTGTGTGTGTGTGTCTACATGTAAGTGTGGGTGTGTATGCATGTGGACACCAGAGGTTGAAGGGGGTGTCTTCCTTAGTCACTATTTTTATTTGGATTTTGGGATACATCCTAGATCTAGTTTGTTTTTAATTAAGATAAGGATTTTATGTGAGATTAGAGTCAAAGCTACGCACCAAATTATTTCTTTTCTTCTTTTCTTCGTTTTCTATAAATACACACACAAACATCAATAAATAAATAAAATACTTAAAGTAATAAGAATTTCCACCCTTCAATCAATAGTTGAAACTGAAGAATCACACTCCAAATCAGAAATCACAGGGTAAGACAATTCTTACTTCCATCTTAATTAGTAGCTCACTGAACCAAGGATCTCTGTTGGGTTGCTTGGTTTCATTCCTGGTGGATTTCAGTTTTCCAGCTACATAGCTCAATTAAGACCCTTTCCTCAAGAGGCAGAGATTCTTTTTCTCCAATTCGCAAAAGGCAGAGAAACCTAATTCTCCTAACTCTCAGTGTGAGTGGATCTTTGTCATATAAAACCTCTGGCTTAAGTTCACTGGCATATTTCCTTATCAAAACCCCACCCTTCATCTTCAATAATACACAATAAAACATCTCAGGTGATGAACTCTTCCTAGTTTTCCTAGAACTTCCTCAGTTTTAGTATCAAAGATTCTTATCCTGGGAACCACCTCCGATCCTCATCCTACGCTGACAAGATGGCTGGTGTGATAGCTGAGCTTGGTTGTCAACTGACTGCATCCGAAATTAACTAAAATCCAAGGGACTTTTTTGATATGATTATTTGAAGCCAGAAGATGACCCTAAATGTGAGTAATACCTTCTGTTGGCAGCCCATAATAAAGGACATGGCAGACGGGAGCTTTTGCTTTTTGCCTGCTTGCCTTCTCTCTCACTGGTGAATTTATCTATCTTGCTGCTGTGATATTTATTTTCTGATATTAGAACAAAATTCTTTGGGTGCTGAAAACTAGCAGCTCTCCAGGAATCTTCTGGGCCTACAGCACCAGATAGGGACTACCTAGCCTCATGGACTAAGCAACTACCAGATTCTCAGTAGCTCCAGTGTTAGACAGCCATCATTGGACTACTGGGACTCTATCTAATCAATCCCCATATATCAGTTATGTTTCTTTAGAGAACCATGACTAATACAGTTGGTTACCCTGAAACAACCAGAATCAGCATCCAATCTAATATAAAAACTCTAAACTTCTGGCTCCACCCTTCAGCCAACTTTTCTTCATTGATAGTGATGAATAATATTTGCCAAAAAGAACCAGATTATAGCTACCCACCATGCTTTAAATTTGTTACATGGAATCGTCCCAACAACTGTGTAAAGTAACTGCTCTTGATCCAATATTTTAAGAAAGAATCTGAGTGTCTCATAAGTGGCCTCCCTTAAAGGAAACTGGTAGCAAGGAGTCAAGCTGAGATTGAGGCCCAGTTGGGCCAGACTTCAAAGAATGTGCTCTATCTACTTCATGTTCCATGTCTTACATTCCAAAGCCCACCAAGCACAATCAACTTCTAGACAGCCCGAATGAAGTAGATTGTATATGAGCTAAAGAAAAATCAAGATAGCATAAAGGAAGACTAAAAATAATATATATATATACAAATATAATCAAACGTAGAGCAGAAATAAGATAACTAGCAGCTAATTGAAAGATGAGACACTGCCCCAGTCAAATTCATCGAATTCTTTTGTTAATAAACACTTTATTTTCCATCTGCCTTCTGTCCATCTTACTCAAGTGTCTGCGGAAGAGCTCAGGACCACTCGGTGGTTGTTCCAAACTATTCAGTGGCCTGAGCAATAGGAGCTGCAGACCAGTCCTCAGTGGTCGGATGGGCACTACAGTCTTCAGTAGGGAACCACTGGATAGGCACAGAGAGCACCTGCACGCCCTCAGACCAGTCTGCCTCCTCTGGCTGAGCCACCGTGAACCCAGGAGCTGGTGTGGTCCATTTGCCCTGAAATCCCTCCTTGGTCACAACCTTTTCAACAGTGGCTTGCTCTTCCTTCTCAACTTCATCAGGGTCTCTGTAGAAATAGAAATCAGGCATGACCTCCCACAAGTGCTCATAAGAGATGGTGCCATGCATGTGTAGAATTTCCAGGGTCAGCATCCACCACATCGGACCCAACAAGCGAGCTTCCTTATTGTTGTATGGGATGACAATGTCTCCATTGCTCAGAGGAGAATCTGTTACACAGAGCGATGGTAGGTAGGTTGATATAAGACGCTTCTGTGAGGAGCTGGTGGTCAACCCTAGGGTCATGGCTTCCTGAAAACATGGCTTCCTGAAGGCTGTTTGGCTCTGGACAGTGAAGGTCCCAGGAGAGAAGTGACCAGCAATTGGAGTGGCTCCATCAAACTTCAGCACAACTGGCTGGCCAGTGATCCTGGAGGAAATGACACTGACATCAGCAGGGTTTTCAATGACACCAATAGCACGAGCTGCCAGCCCCAGATTTCCCCAGGTCCTTTACAAATTTATGATTTCCATACTATCGCTTTTCCTCTAGTACTTACTGTTCCATACAAGGTTGGTGCTGCCTAAAGGTGTTCCTGCTGCAAGGAATTTGAGCACATCCTCTTCCTTCATTTGCAGGACATCAAGGGCTGCAGACATTGTGTACCTTCCCTTTAAGTCAGGATGGGAATCAGCAGCCATAAAGGCAGGATTCTTTGTAATATCCTTTCAAGTATTCAAGTAAAATATCACCTTAGGTTAAAAGCAATGTTCTATTCATATGTATGAAATATTTATTTCCAGTCTGATTGAATAAGAATGTCTAATGTACATATGATCTGTTGTTTAAATTTTGGTTTTTTATTTATCTTACATGCTTACAAATAAACAGAATCATACAGCTGCTAAGAACGGACTGAAGGCACCCTACCCACTTCTAGCCTTGGGCCCAGGCCCACTCCTGCTCTTCTGCCTCAGATCTCTGGACTAGCTTCCTAACCCAGACTATCTTAACCCTCCAGCTTAGTTTGTTCGACCTCCACAGGCTGTCCCCACCCTTGGCCTCCTGATCTACCTGCCACAAACCTACCTACCACCCTGGTAAGTCAGATCCTGCCCACTGCATCTTGATTTCACTGTACCCTGAGCAGTTCCACTCTCTCTCCGCACGCAGTCCTCCTTCCCACCCTGGACCCAGGTCTTCTTCTGCTCTTTCCACCTCAGATCTCTAGACTGCCCTGTTAGTCCAGACTCACCCACTGCATCCTGATCTTCGGCACCCAGACCAGCTCAGTTCTCCAGCTTACACCCTCCACAGGTTGTCCCCACCTCTCACCTTGCCCTTGGCCTCCTGATCTGCCTACCACAGATCAGTCTACCACAGACCAGCCTACTGCCCTGGGAGAACCTGAAGCACGCACCAACTAACTTTTCATATCTGAGTAGAAAGAATGAACATAAGGAAATAGAGACTTTCAGACCTCTGGAGACTTTCTTGTATGAACTTGCAACAATGGTAACAGCATGCACAAGACCCATGCCGACTCGATCAGACAAAAACCCAGCATAGAACTGGGGAAACAGGCAGCAGTTTCCAACCCTAACCACGAACCTATTGGCAACTGATTACTATGTGGTAAGGGAAAGTAGATCTTCTTTAATGGAGTGACTCTAGATAGGCTGACTAGACTCCAGTGGGTGAACTTGTATGGAGGGACATCTGGGTACAAATGCTTGACTGGATAGGACTTAGCACATATGACATTAGTGCATGAAATCTGGTGCAGGGTGGGGCCTAAGGGAAGGTGCAGATGGGGAAGGAGATCTAAATTTGATTAATTTATTATCCAAACCTATGACTTCCAAAGGCACCCACACACATACACAAAATTGAAAAGTAATGAATATAAATATTTTAAAGTATTGATTTATAATTTAAATCTCAGCTATGCAGATTCATTATTGGCATATATTCAAATCAGCATATATTTCTGGAACAACATAATTTCAAAGATATTGTATTATACCAGTATCTAACCACATATCTGTCCTATTAAGTGTCACCTTTTGCTGAATTCTTAGAAAGGTGCAAACCAAAGCACATTGCCTTCCTGAACCCCTTCACTGAGAAAGAAAACTGATGTATATTAGTGTGACAGGGAGTGAAACCCAACAACACAAGGCAGCTAATGGCAGGAGCTCCAGGAAAATCTCTCAGCAGACCAATAGACATTATATATAGATCTTTAATTAATTTTTAAAACTGTTAAAATTATTTTTATTTTATGTGTATGAGTGCATTGCCTGCATATATATGTATGTAAGTGTGCCTATGTCATGCAATGCCCGCAGATGTCAGAAGAAGGCATCAGATCCACTGGAACCAGAGATACGGATGTTCGTTAGCTGCCATGTGGGTGCTGGGAACTGAACCTGGATCCTTGCAAGAGCAGTCAGCGCCCTTAACCTTGGAGCCATCTATTCAGCCCCTATTCTTTTTTAAATATATGCTCTTCACTCTGTCTTTAGGTTGTTCAGCATCTTTTAAAAAAATGGTAGTGATTATCTCAGAAATGATTGTCTACCAGATATACAAATGAAAGAATCAATAACCAGCTTTAAAATTCGTAGGTTGTCAATTATTCCCAAAGTCTAATACCGTAGTTCTAACAAACACTGCAAAAATGAAGACCATTTTTCATCTTCAGGATATCTTTCTTTGAGAGGCAATCTGGACATATCACATTTTAGAGTTTCCTATACAAGTCTTTTTCTGGAGAAATTCTAGATACCCTTTATGTTGGTGTGAATATGAAAGACCGCTAAAGTGTTATACAGTCAAGAACGGACCGGACCGGGTAGGCATTCTTCAGCACATTTTATCAACCAGTCATGGTAGACCATAATGGTTAGAATTTAGCATCCTTGGATTAGAGAGTCCCCCCAAAAATGTAAATTTTCCTAACAGCAAGGATGAGTTCCTGTGAGTTTTGTGTGCAAATTAGATGAACTTTCACAGCTTCTTAAAGTCATGTTTGTGGGCACAGTCAAGGCTTGGAATTCTTCACCCAGATGATGAAGAATACATAATAATCAAGGACAAGGACAGAAAAGATTCAGTTCTTTAATCTTAAGTGAGGTATTTTTTGGATTTAACACAATCTAGGCATTGCCAGATTTTTTTTAAACCTCATAACTGCTTCAATTGCAATAACATAAAAAAATTGAACAACTAACCTTAAAGAAAAGCAAACCTGTTTTCGTAATTGCAATACCTGTAAACTGAAAATGTTAGTGGTTGTGTTGTGTGTTTTTATTTGGCTCATAAATATGCAGATGTGTCCCTTCTTTGACTGCATTCTGCTTCGTCCTCCATGAAGAAAAAAATGTACAATCTGCACTTTATTCCCAGAACTCATAAAGAACAGATGGATATTCTGACTAATGATACAGATCAAGCCATATAAACAGAAAAAAATATACAAGATGAAGCAACAAAATAAAATACTGCTTTTACACAAAAATCTAGTTCAAAGGGTTAAGAGCTAAAGCAGTATTTCTAAATACAAGTTCAATGCAAGCCAATACACACATGTAATTATAAATTACAGGCCGTATTTCCTCCCTAGGCTTTTTTCTTTTTTACAGCAATCATGGCACATTAGCAAGACAAGATTGGGCACAAATTGACAAGTTAATTGCCCATGCATTAGAATTCCCATATTCCAGTAATGTGAATAACATTGCAAATTAAAACTACTAATTTGTGTGTTTTTCAAAAGGTCACATTGTTGCACAGGAACTTGCAAGCAAAGAGAACAGAAATAACTCTCACACTATTTAGTGGAGTTGCTTTTTACAGTTTCCACTTTGCAGAGACTTTTAAGAGCATCTGGAATTTTTTAGGAAGCTCTTATGGCCTGGAACGGGGTGTTGTGGGGGCAGGGATAAATTGAAAGAATCATAGATCAAATGTTATGAAATTCTCACAAATGGAAAATAAGTTCAAATCAAGTTGCCAATGTCTCAAAATGTCTTTTATCTGTTAGTGGGAATCCAACTTATTTTGTTCCTCTGCAGGGGGACAAAAACAGGAATAATTTTGAAATCTAATCACGTTTCTTTTCTACTTTATTCTCAGGCAGTTTTAACTGTACAATTAAAATTTTAGTCTGTCTTGGTTGCCACATAAATGTCTTCTCTGTATCCTGAATATTAGCATATAATCAAATTCTCCTAGGATGGCCTTGTCAAGACATTGTCCCTTCTAAGTAATTCACAGAATACCTACTAAATAACAGTTTACAGCAGCCAAATCTGAGGAGGGGTAGAGAACATCAACCTCCCCAAGTAGGGGTCAATATGAGGAAATGTAATCTACTAATTATAAACATTAAACAAATTAAATAAATTCACCATATAATAATTTTACACAGATACGTTAATAGAGCTAAAAGATTAAAAGTAGGCACTATTAGTAAATATAAAACCCAGTACAAGACAATGCATGTGTAAAATTATATATTATATCTTCACAACCTCTAAACTACAGATACTGGGAAACAAGGCAAGCAAAAATGCCAGGAACCTAATAAAAAGAATAAACACTATGCCTATCTCAGCAATTTCCCAACACTCTGGGGAGGTTATGGAAATGGAAGCATGATCGTTATTGGTTTTTGGTTTTTGGTTTTTGTTTTTTTGTCTTTTTTTGTCTTTTTGAGACAGGGTCTCCCTGTAGCCCCAGCTGTCCTGTAACTCACTTATGTAGACCAGGCTAGCCTTGAACTCACAGAGATCTGCCTGCCTCTGCCTCCTGAGTGCTGGGATAAAAGGCGTGCACCACCACGCCCAGCTTGCTATTGTTGTTTTAAGTGATGATATTTTCAAAGACTTCGGTGCTTGAGCTGAGGGAGAGGAAAATCAGTTCCAAGATTTCAGAGTAACTGTTGAGAAGTGTGAAAGAGGCAAAGCTTCATAGATAGCCACCACAGATTCGCAGATACTGGCTGATGACACAGGATTTGTGGGTCCAAGACAAAGGACAGCATATAATTCAAAGTAAGAGTTGTAGCTTGAGTATAAGCCTCTGTCCTCTGAGCCTCTGTTACCACAGGGTGATGTGAGGAAGACCAAATGATATCTGCACAGACAGTGATGCATGTCGAGGAAGAGTTTCAGGAACCCAAGTGTTTTTCATAGGTAGCAAACCTGTCAGATATTTTTCTGTCGGAGGCAGTTATATTTATTATATCATATAGTAATAAAAATTGACTTTCTTCCTATTTGTACTTCTAAGACTGTCCATTAACTACATAGACATCTTTGACAAGATAGTGCCCCTGCTCACAAGATGGTCACAAACTTAAAAGCCCCGTGGGGAATTCTTTCCCAGCACTGACCAGGCGTTGACACTCCACAGTGCCATCTATAGCTCATGGCTTCTTCTTTAAAGATCCCCAATGAGGTTAGGACAGCATAGTTCTACCCTTCTCTGAAACTCCATCCCAGTCCCAGATTCCCCCATTTTCTCATTCTCTTCCCCTGTAGTTTCTCCATCTTCTAGTCTAGTCCTTCTCTTCAGGCTTATTTTTGCTTCCATGCCTGAAATGCTCCCTCCCAAGCCTCATGCCATCAGCTCACCTTGATTCAGGTGTCTAGTTACACTCTCTGGAAAGATGCTCCTACAGACAGCCTATCACTGAGAGCTTCCTTACCTATCCAGTCCTGCTCCTCTGGTGCTTACCTTATAAAGCCATCCTCAGCGAGCACATACTGGCTATGAAACTGATTATTTCTTGGGCTCAGTGGCATAACCCATATGAATAATCATTATAGGGAACTGGGATTGGGTTTGACCTCCTTTGGTTTTTTGGGGGGAGGACGGGATGAGTTTTCTGGAGAAAGGGAATCATCCTGTCTATATGCAATTTTTGTTAATGCTGTTTAGAATAGGCTTTCAATCTGTAAATCCAATGTGTTGCCATAGAAACAAGTTTCCATCTGAAATACATCCCATCAATTCTGAAATTACCATTCAGTACACCTTCATAAATTGGAATAAGTGTAACAGGTATCCAGAAAGTCAGCATTTAGGTGATAAGCTGTGCTTCTCCTTTTATTTAGTGATTTTAAAGTCAAGAAATGAAGAATGGTGACTCCAACTTACAAATTTGTAAGAACAAAGAGCTATTCAAGGAAAGACCACTCCTTCTTGTTTATTTCTTGAAACAGCATTAAAACAGAGCAACACACACCATTTCAAAAGGACAAGGTCATTTTTCAAATGACTGGGCAATAATGGAAATTCGATGTGAGGGAAATAGACCATTAAAACAGCATTATTCTCCTTAGCAAAGAAACATTTAAATCTATTTATTAGAAGAATTCCAACTTTTAGAGTTCATTTTAAATACTCTTTCATATCGCTTATCTCCTTGAAAATATTTTAACCACCTAATATTCCCGTGTGATGTTATTAACAGTAATATAGTCCATGCAAAGCAAGTCACAGATCCACAGATCCCAAATAAGGAGAATTCCACAACCTAAGGAAACAATCCAATTTTTTCCCTCTCAGAATATATAATAAAAAGAATTTTTAAAATTAATGATATAAGTTAGTAGTAAATTAAGCCCACCCCAAATGATGATTTATTAAGACGTTGGCCAATAAATCTTAAAATGTCTCCCAAATCTCTTCCTAGAATCCACATAGTTCAGTAAAATTCATCAGAAAATGATTAGTGTGAAACCATTAGAGAAGAATTGCCCAACAGAATATTTGTGGTGATGGAAGTGTCCTGTAATCTGTGCTGTCCAGCGGGGTACCTACCAGCCACAAATGGCTAGTGAGTCTTAAATGGAGCTAGTGAATGATGAGCAAAACTTTTTTATGTTAATTAATACGTGGTGTGTGACTAGTGGCTTCTGTGCTGGAGAGCAAACTTTTATAGCTTGATACTCATGCACTGGGGTCAGACTGATAGACTCTCAGTCTAATTCCCTCACTTTTCTCTTATTCTTACCGCTTCACTGTCGGGTTGATAGGAGACTCGATGTGTTACATTATTTTCTGCATAAATCTTACCAATTATTCTTATATCCAAGCTACACAATTTATCAGCTACAGAGTCAAGTTACCTAGCCGTACAGAAGCAATTCCAACTACTAGTAATACTACTGTAGGGCCACAGTATTATAATGTAAGATATAATGTATTAAATTGCTTAGTATGTGCCCATCATAGAGAAGCATTCAATGTATATTAGATGTTATTAAGTTATTATTAAAGCAGTTTTTTAAATATTTTATTTATTATTTTTATGTGTATATGTGTATTGCCTGCATGTAGGTAAGTGCACCCATGTCATGCAATGCCCCCGGAGGATAGAAGAGGCTGTCGGATCCCCTGGAACTGGAGTTACGGACAGTTGTTAGCTGCCATGTGGGTGCTGGGATTCGAACCTGGGTCTTCTGCAAGGACAGTGTTCTTAACCACTGAGCCATCTCTCCAGCCCCAATTAAAGCAGTTTTTAACAAAAGAAATTTTGTAGTTTGTAGAAAATGTTGTGGCTGTAACAATTTATACTGAACAAGCCAGAAATACTGAGTCAAATTCAATTTGCTTGCCAGCAAAATTTAAGAATTTAGGACTGAGGAGATGGCACAGTGGGTAAGAGTACTTAGTACCTGATTTCTTTTTCTTTTCTTTTTTTTTTTTGTGGTCTTTTTTGAGACAGGGTCTCCCTGTAGCCCCAGCTGTCCTGGAACTCACTATGTAGATCAGGCTGGCCTTGAACTCACAGAGATCTGGCTGCTTCTGCCTCCTAGAGTGCTGGGATTAAAGGTGTGCACCACCACACCCTGTTATAACTACCTGATTTCAAGTCCCCAACATCCACATAAAAAGCCATGGCTAAGCATGCCTGTAACCTCAGCACTGGGAGACAGAGACAAGGGATCCCAGAGCTTGGTAGCCAGTCAGCCTACCTGAAATGGCAAGCTTCCAGTTCAGTGAGAGACCCCATCTCATAGCAAAAAGGTGAAGGACAACAGAGGATGACACCCAGTGTCCTCCTCTGGCCTCTCTTCATGGTGTGCATTTGTATATATGCAACACACACACACACACACACACACACACACACACACGCACACCACAAAAAAAAAGTAAGAATTTTAACGAGGTGATTTCACCAACATTTATAAGATACATGGTATCGACCTTAACACCATCTGCCAACTTTTTGTCTGAATTGCAACCTTATTAGCAAAAAGAAGTCTTTATGAATATGTATTCACCTTTTCCTGAAGTGGTGTTACTCTCTCCTTTTTTTTTCAGTAGCTGTAGCACAGGGAAGCTAGGTAGAACAAATACGTCTCTGCAGTAAATCCTATTTCCAATTAATTCAAGATCTGTAGGTGCTATCAGTGACATACCCAGCTCTAAAAACAATGCATTATAGCCATAATTTTATGTACTTCAAAAGATTTTTAATGTGATATTCAAATAAACTAGTAGCTCC
>NW_008358101.1:6294524-6313316 GCF_000622305.1 Nannospalax galili
AGAAAATGAAGAAAAATGTTTCTGTAAATTTACAGAAATTCCTAAACTCTGAAGCATCTGAGTTGGAATGCTGCTGGTTGCGGCTTAAAATGATTTTATTTTATAAATGGACCTGGTGTTCTCTTCTAGTCATTTTTCTGGCATCTCCACAGCAGACAAGAAAAGTTCTTCTTTTCCAGAAGTGTCTGCTTGGTAAAGTCTAAATAGATCAGGGCAAGAAGCAAAAATTTTGCTTTCAGTGACCATTTTAAAATTCAGAACACCCTTTCTATTTAAAAGTGCTTTCACTGTACAGTTGCCTAAAAGCAAATGAGCTAGCAAGCCTCTTGCTCTCAGGTATCTACATCCAGATCCCAAAGAAACAACAAGCCTCCAGGGTCAGATGCACAATTCTGCAGAGCATTTTGTATTCAATTTCCAGTGCATCTGGAAGGCTCAGTGAAGGGGAGGTGTGTTCAACTGGGGCTGCAAATTAGAGGCCCCCTTTAGTGAACAGTCAGTGGTAATTAGCAGTCCACTTCTAATAGAGAAGGTTATTTGGCCTTATATGATTTTCAAGTACACACTGAGTAAGGGTACAGCATTTGGAAAAGGAAGAATGCAAGAAATGGCAAGAGTTTAGAATTCGATTTAGAGACGGCATGATGACCTGGGTCTGATTTACCCAAACCATTATATAGGATTATGATGTCTGGAACCCACAGGAGTGTTTTGTCCTTGTATAAGAAGTGGTACTTCTTATTGACCTGAACTTTCAACAAATAACAGTATCTGGCAGTAAAATTTCTGATGGTAACATCTGAACACTTTATTATTCTGTATTATATACAACCCAATTGGCAACTGGGAGCCTCCCATTCCTTGAGTTTTAGATACAATCGTCCTGATCTGTGGATCCTAGTGTTTTGCTAGTATTCAGGAAATCATCTCAATGCTTTCTCTGCTTAGGGATCTTGCATCCATGAATGCATCTTTATTTCACTATGTGTCCATTAGGACAGAAAATATAAACATTTCATTGGTTTGTATCACTCCCTTGAAAAAACAAAGCCTACTAGGATAGGAGAACTGACAAGTTTCAGCTGTAGGGCTAACTAGAGAGAAGGTGGCTTCTCACATCACCCCACATCGACCTAAATAAATAGTTTCTGGTTCCTGTCACAAGGTAGCTAGAGGATACCACAAAGAGACCCTTGCCAGAGACTGAGAGGCAGATGGCAAGTGATCCCAGGTGAGTGTTGGCACCCAGAGTTCTAAACAGTGGTCATGAGTCTTAAACCTGAGAAGTTGTGCCTCCAACTCCTTCACTTTGGAATACAGACCCAGACTTTTGTGGCATAAAACAGAACTGTAAGTGCACCACTCATTAGAAATGATAATAAATAAAATTAAATGGCCATAAATTTAGGTTAAAGCAGGAAACATGCTCTTCTCTACCCCCTGCCATGCTCCACACTGCTCACATCATCACAGCTTGATGAGGAAGTCAGGTCCATTTAAAACTGAGTGATGTTCTAGGGTAGAAATCATACTTTATGCTCCAAGAAGTACTATCCCATACAATGACTGAAAATTACAAGTACAAAAAAGATGAAAGAAAAACTGTGGCTACACACACACACACATATGCACGCATGCATGCGTGAGCAAGCAAAACATGCAAAAAAATTGATCAGAAAAACTGCCTGAACACAGTCTTTATTTTACCACCAAAAAACAAAATGGGAGAAGAGATGAAGGAGAGAGGAGAGGGGAAGAAAAGAGAGGGGAAGGGAGGAGGGGACAGGAGGGGATGGGGGAGGGGACGGGGGGGCACCTTACTGTGTGGCCTAAGGCCAGTTTCTTGATAATTGGAATAAAAATTTTAAATGTAATTTAGCTTCACCATTAAATTCTAAATACTGGTTTGTTTGTAATTCTAAACGTACTTTTAGTTCCCCTCATAGAAGAAACTTAACAATGATCCCAATTAGAAAGCAAGTCATAAGGGCAAAGAAAAAAGTACTAACACCCCGAAGTCAGTCATATCTATACTTTTAAAAAGCCTTGTGACCTTGAATTAATTGCAAAGCTAAATATGGTATCTCATTACATTTCTCTGCTTGTGAGCCAACGCCACAGAAAAGAAAATCGAAATGAATAAGGTTCTTTGATTAATTTTCTAGTACAAGCAGTTTAAATATCACACAGGCAATGTGATTTACATCACGGCAGATGGAAATGGTAGTATATTCCATATAGATTCCAACATTTCTTTCAGGATTCAGAACTCTTACTTAAGGATCATAGCCTAGTTTAATATGATTTACATTTTGATATCTGCTACTGCAATCAAGTTGCCAGGTTAGAGAATGTGCTCTAAGATTCTATTGTAAGGAAATTTTCTATTCAATGATGATGTCTTTACTGTGATGAGTGATAGTGGTTTTTATGACTTTGCTCTAATCAGGCAAAGTGTCTAATATGCTAACAGAAATTCTTTAAGTAAATAGCTTCACAGAATTTAATGAGGTTATATCCCATCAAAACCATTATAAATTGCAACAGGCCTGGCAGTGCAGGCCTGTTACCCTGGCTACTTGGGAGACTGATGTGGGAGGGTCATAAGTTCAATCTGGACTGTTGATCCAGTTCAAGGCCAGCCTGGGCAACATAGTGAGACCCTATCTCAAAACACAAAATAAAAGAGGGCTGGGGATATAACTCGGTGGTAGAGCAGTTGCATAGCATGCTCAAGCCCTAGTTTCAATCCTTAAGTACAACAACAACAACAACAAAAAAGGAAAATTATCATAAATTGAAAATATTTTAAGGTAAAAAGGCATTTATTTAATGTGCTTAACCAAATATTGTACCTCAATAATGCAGTATACTAGAGCAGCAACTGCTTATTCTACCCTCGTGATTGAACTGAGAGCCACAGATCACTGTCCACATCACAAGACTATCACTACTATTTACCACCAACCCAAGAAAGGATCAAAATTCAAAATATGGTACATCTCTCTTTCAAATGTAACATCAAAAAGCTTAAGTAAAGGGGCTGAAGAAATGGATCAGCAGTTAAGAGCACTGGCTGTTCTTGCAGAAAACCTGGGTTCGAATCCCAGCACCCACATGGCAGCTAACAACCATCCATAACTCCAGTTCCAGGGGATCTGACACCCTCTTCTGTCCTGCACAGGCATTGCACAACATGGGTGCAATTACATGCATGCAAGCAATACACATATACACATAAAATAAAAATAATAAAATATTTTTTAAGATTAAAAAAAAGGGGGACAATAAAAGAAGCCACTAATTCCAAAAAGTTTTGAAAGCCAGCCAGGCATTAGCATTCAAATCCAGGTGAAAAGATTCTCTGTGTTTGTAATTCCCCAGGAGCCTTGGATAGCACCTTCTTTGCTGTAATTCCTTCTTCATACAGTCCAGCAGTTTTACCAGCCTGTGTCTTCATCTAGCCAGGTTGCTCTAACTAAATCACTGAACACTGGGGAGTTTATAAGCAATGTGCTGATGCCTTTAAGGGGCAAGTAGTTCGAACAAGGACACAGGGGTCATGAACACATAATGGAACTAATGTCCTTCTAGGACGTGAGGGAGGCTAAACCTTCAGGCTCATCATTTAACAGCACATAATGCCCTTGCAGAGGACCCAAGTTCAGTTCCCAGCATCCACATTGGGTGGCTCACAACATCCTGTAACTCCAGCTCAGGGGATCCAACACCTCTGGCTTAAGTGAGTACCTGCATTCGTGTGCACATACCTTCACACAGATACACACTGATACACATAATTAAAATAGCAAAAATAAATATTTTAAAGACATCGGAAATCTTGCTAATTCCTTCTCTCTCTTATAAAAACATAAGAAGATAGCCAGCAAACCACAAGAAAGAAAAAGAACCTTCGACAGAACCCAACCACCCTGACACTCTCACCTCTACCTTCTCCTCTAGACTGTGAAATATATACAGTTCTGTTGTTTCAAATGTATTTTGTTATGGAAGCTAGAGCTTTTAATAATGCCATTATTAAAAAAGAATTTTAGTTTTTTGTTCTTCAATTAGAGGTTTATTTAACTTTTATAAAATGGAAATATATCAATGAATTATTTTGTAACCTGAAACAAAGAAAACTAAATAAAGGAAAGAAAGATCTATACTTAATTGGAGGTGAAGCCTTTAGCTTTTCTTTGACCTCAAAGTTAAACCACTTGCTAGCTGAAAGACTACCAATGAAAGATGTTGCGTACAGTTTCACTGGTACTCACTCCCAATTTGTAGAACAACATCTCACTGACTGCTTGTCCACTTTAAAGCAATGTAATAAAAAAAATTGCAGTTAAATATCCTTTATAATAACATCAAAAATGCAGAAGACTGTGAAAATACTGCCTTTCTGATGATATTTATTATATATAAAATTCAGCAATTACTTTAAATAATGACTTCTTTAAAAACTAAGGGTTTATAAAATTCACAAAATTTATAAAATGTAGACCTTAGAAATTATCTGTGAAAATGCCAATACATTAACACTTATAAGAGAAATTACTTAAAGAAGATTAAGTGAGAAAACATTGTAGCAGGAGGCCTCCAAAGATGGCACGGACCCAGAGTGCTGGGATTCAGCGAGAATTCACTTCACTCCTTGGTCCGCAAATAGCCAGCCAAAAGGAGTCCACACACCCTGCTGACCAGCCCAGTGACTGCTGACAAACTGCGTGGCACAGACCAATCAGAAAATGATACGCTGATTAAAGGGACTTGGGGGCGGAGAAAAGGGAAATATAAGGCCTTCCCCCTCCTGCATTAAAGGAGCCTACAGCACCTCGCCTAGTGCTTGCTTCTACCCGACTCCCGGGGTCTGTGTGTTGACTCCATGCCTCTTGCCCCCCCAGTTGGCAGGGGACCCGATCCAGGTCAGGTTCTTCACAGCTGGCCTGAGGAGAACCTGCAGCAAAACATAAAATACTCTAATATAAAAAAACAAAGAGTCTGGAGACATGGCTCAGTGGTTAAAAGCACTGGCTGCTCTTGCAGATGACCCAGGTTTGATTCCCACATGGTGGCTAACAACTATAACTCCAATTCCAGGGGATCCAACACCATCTTCTGACCCTCTCAGGCATTTCATGACATAGGTGCACTTACATGCATGCAGGCAATACACTCATATACATAAAATAAAAATAATAAAATGTAATAAACAAAAGGAGATGGAAAAGGCAGAAAAGAGTTGCCAGTGTTAACCCTCCCCCAAAGCCATTTGGCACTATGTAGTGAGGCACCTCCTACTTGAGGGAGAAAGAGAAAATTAAATCCAGACCTTACCTTAGATTTGAAACCCAGTGCAAGGCTGCTTAGAGTAAAACCCAGTGCTAGACAAGTCTCCTGAGCCTTACAAGGCAAATATTTGTGGACTGAGATGCTAGAACTGTGTTAGGCCAGTTGGTTCTCAGCCTTAACATCCCCCTTCTCTCCGGTAGCAGGGTAGACAGCAGGACTGCAATCACTAGGGAGCAAGGCATGAAAGATAACATAGAGCTCTGTCTTGAAGTTATGTGCCAGGCCCACCAATATAAAGCCCCGTTCCTAAGACAAAGGGCCCCTCATACAGGGCACAGGGCACAGGTAGAAACTCTACCCTGGCCTGGCATCAGATAGAGACCTATGTAGGATCAAAACAGACCTGTTTAGCCTGCAACATTTTCAACCTTAGAGGAAACTGGGGCACATTTACCCTTCTCCTAAGAATGGACAAGTCCCAGCCACTGTGAAACTCTGGATTTGATTCAATCCTCAGCACTGCATAAACCAAGCATGGTAGCACATGCCTAGAATTCCAGCACCTAAGGTTCAGGGAACATGGTGGAACAGGGGGCAGAAAGAACATTAATGCATCTATCAACCCTCACCAGAAAACTTTCTTATGCAACAGATTATCCCAGTAAGCCACAACTAGCCAAAGTACAGAGAATAAGAGACTGCAGAGTGCTTATCACTTACACCAAACCTCTGCCACTCTAGGGTCAGGTACCATTGCAGAAGAGGGTACAGAAAGATTGTAAGAGCCAAAGGTGGTGGATAACCATAAGGAAACAGAGTTTTCCAGGTGGCTGGGAAATTACTCATATGAACTCACAGCAATGGTATTTGTTTATTTTTAAATATTATTTCATTTATTATTATTGTGTCTGTATATATGTGTGTGTGATGTTTATGTGTGAATGTGGGTGTGCTCATGGGGGTTAAAGAACAACTTTTGGCAATCACTTCTCTTCTTCCACAGGCAGGGACTTCCATGCTGGACTCCAGGCTGGCTGGTCCATAAGCTTCTAGGCAATTCTTCTGCCTCTGCCTCCCACCTCTCAGTAGGAGTGCTTGGATTGCTGATACATTTCACCACATCTGGCTTTTTGAGAGGGTGCTGAGGATTAAATTCAGGTCATTGGGTTTGCTTAACAAGCCCTTTTACCTGCTGAGTCATCTTTCTCAAGCCCATTTATTTTGTTATTTTTCTGATCATGTTAAGTGCTATTATTTTAAAATACCTTATTGAAGTCAAAAGATGCTTAAGCCTTACAGTAACCACAAAGCAAAAATCTGTGATAAACAAACCAAAACTTTTAAGGATCCAAAATATACTACTAAAATAAATCTCTTAACAACATAATAGACTTTAAGAGAAGAAAAGGGAAATTACACATAAAACAAGGAAACAAATTACATAATGGCTACTGGAATACCTTATCTACACATAATTACTTTGAAAGTAAATGGATTAAATTCCTCAATTAAAAGACATGGGTGGAGGGCTGGAGAGATGGCTCAGCAGTTAAGAGCACTGACTGCTCTTCAGAGAACCAGGGTTCAATTCCCAGTACCCACATGGCTACTGCAAACAGTCCTTAACTCCAGTTCCAGGGGAATCCGAAGCCCTCTTCTGACCTCTGTGGCATTGCATGACACAGGTACACTCACTTACATGCAGGCAATACACTCATGCACATAAAATAAAAATAATAAATAGGGACTGGAGAGATGGCTCAGTGGTTAAGAGCACTGACTGCTCTTGTAGAAGACCCAGGTTCAATTCCTAGCACCCACATGGTGGCTATGAACCATCCTTAACTCCAGTTCCAGGGGAATCTGAAAACCTCTTCTGACCTCCGCAGCATTGTATGACATGGATGCACTCACATACATGCAAGCAATACACTTATACACATAAAATAAAAATTAAAAAATAAAAATAAAAATAAATAATTTTTTTAAGACATAGGTGGGTGAGGTTTAATATAAGAGTCCTATCCAGGGACATGCTCTCTGCATTCTCTTATTCTCTAAAACTTGTCCAGTTACGGCCTTCTGTATACATCATATTCTTTTGTGTGAGGAAGCTTTGCTGGTGAGAGTTGAGAGATACATTAGTATTCTGGGTGAGAGAGACTTGATCTTCTTTAAGGGAAAGACTCTAGGTAGACTGACTAGACTCCAATGGTTGAACTTGCACTGAGGGACATCTGGGTACACAAACGACTCGATGAGTATTAACGTACATGATAGAATGCACGAAATCCTGGGGGTGGGGGCCTCTAGGGAATGTGCATGGGTGAAGGAATATTAAGATGATTAAGATGTCTTGTATGAAGTACACAAAAATTCAATAAAAAATAAACACTGAAAAAAAAAATAAAAAGATATGGGAGCCAGGCATGGTGACACTCGCTTTTAAGCCCAGTACTCAGAAGGCAGAGGCAGACAAATTTCTTTGAGATCGTAGCCAGCCTGGTCTATATTGTACATCTAGGCCAATGGGGACTACAGGGGACCATGTCTTAAAAAAAAAAAAGGAAGGAGGGGATCCCCAATTAAATATCAAGATCCAGCTATGCTTCTTACAAGAAAACTCAATTCACCTCCATGGGAACACATAAAAAGTATATGAGGGGATGGAATAAGATATCCCTGCAGATGAAATCCAAAGGAAAGTAGGAATAACCACATTTATGTAACAGAATTGACCAAAAGCCGAAAGCCATGATACTTAACGCAGAAGACTTTCCTCATTCCTGGTATTTCCAACATTCTGGTGCCTCCATTACAACTTGAATTTCACCTTCATGGTTTCACACACATAAGCCTCATAGCCTCTCTGCAGGGTTTTCCCTGCAACACATTGTCTGGGTCTTAGCAGCTTTGTCTGGCTCCTTGACACAAGCTCTGACCCTTTAACTCTTGCCTCCTGCATGTTGCACAGGGAAAATGCCAAATTCAGTCATCTCAAGTTGTAGCCTGTGCCCTTTGATCCATGTCAAAGCAGCCTCCTTGTGCCTACATGGCTGAACCAGGGAGAGCACTTCTTGAGCAGCACTCTGTTCAATCTCAGGCACTCTCCTTTGTGGTACAAGTTCTTCAAATGAGCTTGCACTGTCACTCTCTGGATACTTCGATGGATAGATAAAATGTTGCCCTCAAAGTTCCTTTCCTTGTACAAAGTTCCTAGTTTCTCTTTAATATCATTGATCTATTTAACAATTACCACAGCTTTATTCACATCTATCTTGTCCACCACTTTAAATTTGTTCATGTTCTTTTCCTCACCAACTGCACATTTTTTCACACATCAGTTTCACATCTTTTTAGTCTGATTTTTACTCATAATTCTCATGCAAACCTGGTTACAATCAGTGAACAATTATAATGTCACAGCCTGAATGCTATCTTGTCTTGAAATTTTTTCCACCAAAGAAATTCTTTTTTTTCCCTTGAGACAAGGATTTCCCTATACCCCCAGATAGCCTAGAACTCACTATGTAGACCAAGCTGGCCTCAAACTCACAGATATCTGCCTTCCTCTGTCACCTGAGTTCTGGGATTAAAGGTGTGTGTCACCACACCAAACTCAAGTCCATTACTTTGTAATTCAGTCTTACTCAGTCAAATTCATTGTCAGAACTTAACATGAATAGCTTCATGCAAAATACCTGAAAGGAGGCTGAGAGCTCACATCTTCAAGCATGTACAGGAAGCAGAGAGAGCAAGCTGGAGTGGGGCATTATTCACATTTCTCTCATTCCCACCAGACTGGCTCATTAAGTTCTGCTGAAAGTCTCCCAGGACCTCTCTAATCTGCAGTCCAAATTTTCCCACCTTTCTCCCACAAACCAGTTTAAAAGGCATACAAATCACATGCCCCAGTTGATCACAATGCCCCAGTTTCTTGACACCAATTTTCTTTGTTTAATAGTTTGTTATTTTAATTTTACATGTATGAGTATATTGCCTGCATGTATGTAAGTGCAATGCTGGCAGGGGTCGGAAGAGGGCATCAGATCCCTTGGAACTAGAGTTACAGACAGTTGTTAGTAGCTCCCATGTGGGTGCTGGGAACCAGACCCTGGTCCTCTGCAAGAGCAGCTGATACTCTTAACTGCTGAACCATCTGCCTAGCCCCCAACACCAATTTTCCATATTAGTTATCTTTCTCTTTGCCGTGGCATCAACAAATTAAGGAAGGAAGGATTTGGGCTCATAGTTCAGAAAGAGTCATCAATCATGGTACAGTAAGTATGGCTGCTAGACAATCTTGGTCCATGGGTGGCAGAAATATGAGGTTGCTGCTTGTTACATGGTGCTGATCAGAAAACAAAGAACTAGGCCAGAGACAGGTCAGTATTTAACCCTCAAGACCAAAAGTATAGCACTATGTCCCCTAGCCTGGCCCCAGACCCAAAAGGTTCCACAACTTCCCAGAATAGTGTCACCAGCTAGAGACAAAGTGTTCAAATACAGAAACCCATGGCGGGTATTTGGTATTCAAACCATAAGAGTACATGTAAGGCTTTTAAAAAAGCCATACCAACAGCCAAGAGACACATTAAAAATGCTCAATATCATTAATCATCAGGAAACTGCAAATCAGAACCATAAGATATCACATCCCTTCAATAAGAACGGATATTAGCAAAAGGACTGAAGATAATATGGTGGTTTGATTGAGAATGTCCCCCATGGGCTCAGTTGGTGGCATTATTTGGGGAAGGTCATGGACCCTTTGGGAGGTATGGCCTTGCTGGAAGAAGCACATCACTAGGGGTGGGCTATGAGAGTTCATAGCCTTGCCCCACTCCAGCTTGCTCTCTCTGCTTCCTGTACATGCTTGAAGATGTGAGCTCTCAGCTTCCTGCTCCTACCTCCATCCCTGCTGCTTGCTGCCGTGCCTCTCCTGCCATGATAGACTCTTGGCCCTCTTGAGCTTTCAGCCCAAATAAACTCCTCCTTCTGTAAGTTGCCTTGGTAGTGGTGTTTTATCACAGCAACAGAAAAGTCACTAATACAGAGAATAAGTCATGGTAAGGAGGCAAAGGAAAGTGAACTCTTGCATGCTATTGGTGGGAATATAGATTTCTACCATCATCACAGAAAATAATATGACTGTTCCTTAAGAAACTGAAATTGAACTACTATTGGAAACAGAACTCTCACTCCTGGGTGTATACCCAAGGGAAATTAAACAAACACATCAAAGATATTTCTGTACATTACCATATTCACTATAATGGTGTTCACACTAGTTAAGAAATGGAAGCAACCTAGATATCTATCAACTGATGAAAAGAGAAAATATGGGACATATAGACAATGGAATACTATTTAGTCATTTTTTTAAATTGTCATTTATGGCAACATAGATGAAACTTATGATCTTTAAAATTACATTAAGTGAAATAGACCAGGAACAACAAAAACAACAAAGGAAACAAGTACGTCATGGTATTGCTTTAAGTGGAATCTAAAAAGATCAATCCCATAGAAGTTGAGAGTAGAATTGAGGTTACCAGAGGCTGGGGAGAGCAGGGGAGGAAAATAGGATGGGGAAAGGTCTGGCATGCTGGTGCCCATTAGAATAATAATGAATTATAAATTCCAGAAAGCCTGAAGCAAGGCTTGTGAATGTTTATACCATAAAGCAATGAGAAGCAGATGATGATGATAGATGATAGATCATAGATAGATAGAACCTGATTTAAGCACTGGGCAATGTATACATGTGTCAAAACATTACTTGGTACCAAATTAATCTGTGCAGTTTTCATATTTTTTTAAATTTTTTGGTTTTTTTTTCTTTTATGTGTATGAGTGTATTGCTTGCATGTAGGTCAGTGCATCCATGTCATGCAATGCCTGTGGAGGTCAGAAGAGGGTGTTGGAGCTCCTGGAACTGGAGTTACAAATGGTTGCTAGCTGCCATGTAGGTGATGGAAATCAAACCCAGGTTCCTTGAAAGAATAGCCAGTGCTCTTAACCACTGAGCCATCTCTCCAGCCCCCACTTTTCATGTTTTTATGTAAAAGAAGAAAGAGAAAGAGAAAAATCAAGAATATAGAGAGATGCCCTGGAGAGATGGCTCAGCAGTTAAGAAAACTTGCTGCTCTTCCAGAGGACCTGAGTTCTGTTCCCAGCACCCACATGGGGGCTAGCAACCATCTATAACTATAGTTCCAGGAGTTTCAACATCCTCTTCTGGCCTCTGCAGGCATTGCATGCATGTATTGTACTTACATACATGCAGGCAAAACACTCATACACATAACATTTTTTAAACAATTTTCTAAAAATTTTTAAATAATATAGAGACATACAAAATGAAGATGTTCAACATAATTAATGCTTCATGGGTTTAATTGTGGTGGGAAGGATGGATGAACTGTGGGATGCTGAAATCATTTTCTGTAGAGGTCTTTTTAAATGAATCAGATTCCTAAAAGCAGTAGACAGCTCAATAAAGACAAGAGTGGAAGTGAAATTTCAGGCACATTCCAGACCTCTGAATAGCACGTGGAGCATTCATATCTAAAATATTTCCTTCATGAAGGAAGAGCTACTTTAATTATCCATGTACTAATATTATTAATCAGATTCTATCTTTGAACCATAATTAATGCTCAAGTCCCTAGAAGGTGAAAGCAGAGATGAGGATTTCTACAAATTTGAGAAGTCTGCTCAAGAGGTAGTAGAAAATGCACAAAAGATGCTTCCTTTGTTTGTGTGTGATACACTTTACTATGAGGGCTCATTCACTGCAACACTTCAGGAGGACTAAACGGACTAATCTAATTACAACTTTCATAGCACTATGGGCAGAAAAGACACTCAACTCACCACACCCTTTACTTGTCGAAGATGCACCTTCAAGTTGAACTTAAACTATGATCAAATTCCCTTTTCTATTTTTTAAACTGAAATAAAGACTTTTTAAGTGTTTAAATTTTTAAATGGCTTTATTAATTCTCATTTCATTATATAGCTTAAGTTTAACAAACTATAAAATGCTACATGCTTCTATTTATATTCAATGATATAAAAAGATACCAGCTTCATTTCAGATACTCTTGAACACAATAATGTAGAAAAATTACTTTTCCCCACAATCATTGCTTTCACATACACTTTATTAAATTTCCCTTTCCTGACCTGGTAACATTCCAGGCAGTTCCCATTGTTTCCTGATCACTTTGAACATTAAAAAAAAAAAAAAAAAAAAAAAAAAAAAAGCTAATCTAGGCCAGCTTACTGTTTCACTCCTTAGATTCATTGCTGTATTCATAGCTTCATTTTCAAAGCACTGGGCAGCTGTAGGCTGACAGGCATGAAGCACACATGCCTATGTCATGGCTGCTCTTTCATTCCTTCAAAGAATGAAAACAAAAGTATTATATTGAAGAACAGGGTAGAGGCCAAAATAGAGACCAAGACAGAGAGCTTGCCTTGCCCCTAGAAGGGGTACAGTGCAAGAAAGCTGAGAGGGCAGCTGCCTCAAACCATGCCATGAAGGGACAGAGCCTTCTGTTTTGCTAAGCCACTAAGAGCTCAGTATTTATTTGCTATCACAGTTTAATCTATTCCATCCAGGTTTATACAAGGAGTCTGGGAGATGAGGCAGAACAGACAAAGGTCAGGCTACACTGGAAATCTCTGGCCAGAGAAAGGAAGAAGAAAGATAGGCTGGTTGCATGAAAGAATAATGAATTCCTGTGAACTTGCTTAGAGACAGGTGAGAAGGGGACAGGAAATAAACTTACCATGCAAAGAAGAGAGAAGAAAACAGGTAGATCTGTTTCCTTGGGGATAGATGAAAGATTAAATATATAAATGAAGAGATATTTTCCTGAAGAATCCTTGCTCAGAGATAAAAAGCAAATGAAAATAAACAGAAGAGAAAACTCAGAGAAATTATTAAAAGTTTCAGAAAAACCTATTAAGTGAAGAAACATTTGCCATTTTTCCCACTTGCTAACAGAGGTGTAATCAAAGGAATTTCCAAGGGACTGAGTTTCTATTAATCTTCTCTTGTACACTTGAATTTATTCATCTTCATCCTCACAGACCACCCGTAATACCTATTCTTAATTTATGGTAAGCCTGATATCTTCTAAATCTTACATGCTTTTAATGCAATTCTAGGCAGAGTTATTCATGCTCCATGCATACTAGCAAGCTCACAAATTCAGGCTGGGAATGGCTGGAATAGGAGAGAGCTTACCAACCTGAACACAATAGAAACCCAACAGCATTGTTTGCAGCTTCTACAGAAAGGTAATTTACTTGAAGAAGCAGCCATAAAGATTTTGAAAAACAATAGTTAAAAAGATATAATTCACTAAAAAGTGTGTTCTCTGTTTCATATTAAAGAGATATGAAGAAAATGAGGAATGGAGGGAGGGAAATGCAAAACTGTGCCAGCTCCAAAATTTTGTTTAGTTGTAAGATCTCATACTTCCTGTCTCTGTCCCTGCTATAATTTCTAAATTTCTAATCTTCAAATACCAAATTAGAGGATATGCAGGCACACAAGTTTACTATTCTTGATAAATCAGTCATTAGACTGATTTTAAATATTTATTATTTTTTTATTTTATGTGTATGAGTATATTGCCTGCATGTATGTAAGTGCACCTGTGTCACGCAATGCCTGCAGGCTCCAGAAGAGAGCATTGGATCCTCTGGAACTGGAGTTATGGGTGGTTGTTAGCTGCTATGTGGGTCCTGGGAATTGAACCTGGGTCCTCTGCAAGAGCAGCCAGTGCCCTTAACCACTGAGCCATCTCTCCAGGCCTGATTTATTTTATATATAGTGTAGGAATGACTTTTACAACATGGACATAGTCTGGACTAATGACTTTTGCCTAGGCTTGCAACCAAAAAGTTAATATGAGCAAGTTCACTGAGTCATCTGCTCCTCTTGTGACCTGCGCACTTGACCTTAATCCCTCAGGACCCCATTCACTTTGCTCTCCACCCAAGAGAATGGATGAATGTGAATATGTATGATGAACATATCAAAATGCTCAAAGCAGCACATTTTTCTCATTGAAAATAGCAAGAAGATTCGAAAAGCCCATTTAGTTTTGTGTATATGATATTCTAGGCCTAGCAATCAAAGGGCAAGATACTCTGGTGAGGGTGGGTCCTGGCTTTTACTTCCCCAATTCATACTGAAGATACTGTTTCAATAAAGTATGAGCAAAGTGCTAACTTGGAAGCACACTTTGGATAGCTGAACTGATGAACTCCAAGTTCAATGAACTCCAAGAAACGGGTTCTCAGAATTTGGGTCTACTCTTAAAATTAATGCTAAGCGTCAGACTGTTTCTTTATTCAGGCACAGCTATAATGTGACTTAGAAAAGCTGCAGATAGCAATATGTCTCTTTAAAAGAGGTGGTAATCTGGTAACAGTTGTCTCATCAATTGATGAGACTTTAGGAGCTTTAGTATTACTTTAAAAGCACTGAATAATAATCAGTTGGTTTGCCATACCTTTAAGAATCAAGCCCCTCTATTCTTCTTTTAAATATTTTTATATCTGCCCACTTCTTTATTCATACTGAATCACACTCTATTCAAGCTTATCATCACCTTATCCTCAGATCCACTAGCTCTCCAGATTTTCCATGGCAGACTGTGCTAAATTCCTCCTTCATGCATCATCTTCATTATGTTAATTAGAAGCTTAAAGCCTTAAAAACCTACAGTGCTTCCCCATCATGTACAGCATTGATTATTTATGTGGCATTCATAGAGAGGCTGCAAGACAATTTAGAAAGGCACTAAAATTCTATGCAACATTTCAAGTGCTGCACATTATTTTCCTGGCAACAATATCCAGTTTTTCAAGTCCTCCTCAAAGCCCTAAAAAAGATTGTGAATCACCAACTATAACGTGAGACCCAAATTCAATAATCATCATTCAAGAGATAAGATCAAGGGGCTGGAGAAATGTCTCAGGGAGTGTGTTAGCTGTACAGCATGAGAGCCTGTGTTTGGCTCTGCAGCACCCATGCCAACCTAGGCGTGGTGATGTATATCTAATACCCCAGCACTGGGTAAGACAGAGATAGGTGGATCCTGGATGCTCACTGGCTGGCCAGGCTAGCTGAACTGATGAACTCCAAGTTCAATGAAAGAGCTTGTCTCGCTAGCAGACAGCCTGAGAGAGCAGGTTAGGACCTCGATCCAGGTAGCTGCTCAGAGCTCAGCAAATCACCAGAGAGTGCCAGGTTCTGGCCTCCCTCTGACCTCCAACTACCAGAGGGCCTGAGAACCCAGGGGACAGCCTGACAGTCCCCGGATCCTGCCTTCACATGGTGGTGAGCTTCCCCTAATTGTGCCATACACCCCCCCTACCTGGGATTTTGTGAGGACCCTCCCAAGGTCCCAGGACAGATCTGCCTTTGGTAGGCTAAGGCTGGGATCTCAGCAGACCACCAGAGAATGCTGAGTTCTGGACCCCCTCTGGCTTCCTTCTGACATAGGGTTGAAAATACACAAGACAGCCTCTGGATCTTGCCTCCATGTGGTGGTGAGTTTCCCCTAATTGCACCATACCACTCCCCTCCTACCTGGGATTTCATGAGTCCCCTGCCAAGGCCCCAGGGCAGATCTGGGTTTGGTAGGCTAAGGCCGAGATCCTAGCAGACAGCCTGAGAGGGTGGGCTGCCTGAGAGTGCCCAGATCCTCCCTCCATGTGGTGAAGGAAGCCTGAGTGTACCTGACTGGAACCTGAGTTGTGCTTCTGTGGGTACTCCTGAATAGCTGATCTGAAGCCATCAGTTCCCTCCAAATTAAACTTGAGAGAACTTGAACACTGTACCAATCAGCTTTACATAACAAATAAAGAAAGGATCTAGGCACCCGGATAATACAAACAGAAGCATACTTCAACTTAATTCTCATATCGGAATCATAAACAACAAAAGAAATTCACTTGCCAAAACCACAACGAAAGAATAATAAAATGAAGAACCCAAACATTATGTCCCCACTGAACCCCACCAATCCTGTAGAAGAATTCTACAAGGAGAACCCCTGGAGATAACCCAGGACACTGAATTTAAAAGAACAGTCATAAACATGATCAAGGAATTCAACGAATTTAAAGAATACATGAACAAACAAATCAAAGAACTAAAAGAAGATAGGGATAAACTTCTGAATGAATTCAAGAAAGAGCTGAATGAAGAAGGAAGTCAAACACTCAATAAGCCAATTAGAAATGACAGGAGAAACCCTCACCAATAGGATGAATGAAATGGAAAGCAGAATATCAAGACTGGAAGATGTAGTGGAAAAGTTAGACCACTCAAGCAAATGGAAAATTAAAAAAAAAAAAAACCACAAGAATGGAATATGCAAGAAATGTGGGACACCATGAAAAGGAATAGGAATGGATCATAGGAATAGAGGAAGGAGAAGAATTTCAGGTTAATGGCATTGACCAGATATTAAACAGGATTGTAGAAGAGAATTTCCCAAAATTAAGGAAAGACATCCCCATACATACAAATACAAGAAACACATAGAACACCAAATAAACAGGATTAGAAAAGAGATTCCCCATGACATATCATAGTAAAAACACTTAATTTTCAGAACAAAGAGAGAATACTGAAAGCAGCAAAAGAAAAACAACAGGTTACATACAAAGGAAAGCCCATCAGAATTACAGCTGACTTATCAATGCAAACTATGAAAGCCAGAAGAGCCTGGACCAAGGTATTTCCAGTTCTACATGAAAATAGATGCCAGCTCAGAATACCATACCCAGCTGACAAGGAAAGAAAAATCTTCCATGACATGAATAGCCTGAAAGAATACATGTCCACAAACCAGCCCTTCAAAGAATACTTGAAGCAATACAGAGAGCAGAATGACAAACAACTATACCTTGGAGCAATGAAAGAAAATAAACAAATATATAGTCTAGGAAACACAAAATTACACAGAGAACACAAACAGCAATCAAAATGACAGCAATGAATACACACCTCTCAATAATACCCTTAAATATCAATGGACTGAACTCCCAGTCAAAGGACACAGGCTAAATGAATGGATTAAGAAACAAAATCCATCTCTTTGCTGTCTGCAAGAAACCCATCTCACCTTCAAAGCACTACCTTAAGGTAAAAGAATGGAAAAGAATATTCCAAGCAAATGGGACTGAAAAACAAGCAGGGATTGCAATTCTAATAACTGACAAAATAGACTTTGAAGTAAAACTAATCATAAGAGATAAGGAGGGTCACTTCATTCTGATCAAAGGAACAGTTAACCAAGAAGATATCGCAATCCTGAACATATATACACCAAATTTTGGTAGACCTAAATTCATATATACAAAAATACAGGACTTTAAGACATAGATTAACCCCAACTCAGTAATAGTAGGGGACTTCAATACCCCACTGGCTCCATTAGCCAGGTCAAGTGGACAAAGAATAAACAGAGGGACGTATGAACTAAATGATACCATACATCAAATGGACCTAACAGACATCTTTCGATTATTCTACCCAAACACCAAAGAATACACTTTCTACTCAGCACCTCATGGAATTTTTTCAAAAATTGACCACATACTGGGCCACAAAACAAACCTCAACAAATACAAAAATATTGAAACAATTCCATGCATTCCATTGGACCACAAAGCAAATAAGCTCAAGATAAACACTGCATGTAGCTCTAGTAGCTGCATGAACTCAATGGCGATTGAACAACACAGTGCTAAACAATGAGTGGGTCGAAGGAGAAATTAAGAAAGAAATAAAAGAATTCCTGGATATCAATGAAAAGGACAAGACAACACAACACAACCTCTGGGACACATTAAAAGCGGTCCTGAGAGGAAAGTTTATAGCTCTAAGTGCCTACATTAAAAAATCAGAAAGAGCTCAAATAAATGACCTAACACTGCAACTTAAGGCACTAGAAACGAAAGAACAAATGAAACCCAAACCCAGCAGAAGAGAAGAAATGACAAAAATCAGAGCAGAAATTAGTGAAATAGAAACAAAGAAAACAATACAAAGAATCAATGACTCTAAGAGCTGGTTCTTTGAAAAGATAAACAAGATAGACAGACCCTTAGCCCAGTTAACCAAAAGAAAGAAAGAGTGAATAAATATCAACAAAATCAGAGACGAAAGGGGAAACATCACAACAGACACCCAAAGATCCAAACCATTATAAGGGGATATTTTAAAAACCTATATGCTACTAAATCTGAAAGTTTAAAAGAAATGGGTGGATATCTGAAATCATGGGAACCTCCAAAGTAAAAACAAGAAGAGATCAACAGTTTAAACAGACCTATAACATATAGGGAAATTGAAACAGTAATACAAAGCCTCCCCACTGAAAAAAGCCCAGGCCCAGATGGATTTGTAGCAGAATGCTACCAGACATTTAAAGAAGACCTCCAACCAATACTACTTAA
>NW_008358101.1:6315423-6319698 GCF_000622305.1 Nannospalax galili
TAAAACAGCTCTGCCTCGGTAAATGGATGGATCTAGAAACTGTTATGCTAAGTGAAGTAACACAGACTCAGAAAAACGAACGACATATGTTCTACCTCATATATGGCTCCTAGCACCAAATCCTTTTGAATTCCAGGTCCTTTTAATAAGATGATTATATACAACAGTCCCTTCTGCGTGAAATAACTACCATCATCAAGACTTCGGCTGAGCCTGATCGCTAAACATAGTCACAACTGGGCTTGTTGATGGTTGTGCTCATTCATTAAAGGAGTGCCAAGCAGGGTCACTGGACCCTCGTATGAATATCCAGCCACTCTTCCCAGCCAACTAGTCCAGCCTTGGAAGAGAAAAGAAAAATGAGGAAGAACCCAATAGAGGGATGCTTTTGGAAGCCCTTGTCAAGAAACTCCAATGGACTCTCATATGAACATTTGAAAATTGCCCTGTTCTGACTTTTTTCTAGTTCACTGTCTAGAACTTGTAATGCTAATTACTCTTGCCTTTACTTCTCCTTCACATCTCCTATTCACAATTGTTATGCAATTTGGGAGTCTTTTAGACAGACCCACTGAAGGGGTACTCCAATTGCCTCACCCTGCATCCCTGTTCATCATGGAAGAAGCCAGAGCAGTCAGATCCCTATTTCCTATTGGCAATTTGGAGCCCCTTCAGAGGATGGCATGATAAGAATAGGAGGTAGGAATTGACTAAGCAGTTAGGGTAAAGAGACCCCCCAAAAATGTAGCCAGTTTCTTGGCTAAACATCAAAATGTCCTTGGGCCTGTTAGCAACATAGTCTGTTCCAAGGCCAAAAAATGTCAAAAATATTTGAGAGCTTGTATACAATCCTTAAAAGATTTTAGGGTTACCTCTTCAGAGGGGGGAATGTTGGAGGTGAGGGAGTGGGCACGGATTTGATCAAAATACCTTATATGCATGTATGAAATTCTCAATAAAGTTTTTGTAAAAAAATTTTTTTAAAGTGTAGCATGCAGGAATTATGACCCCAATATAATAAAAAGAAGTCTGTATATCTACACAGATATTTTATTGTCTGGAAAAATATATTATGGTTTGTGCTTACGACCTTAATTTAGAACTTGAATTAAAAATTGCATTTTTAAACACTGGGGAAAAAAAAAAGAGCTTGTCTCAGAAAATCAGATGGAAAGCAACAGAGGAAGACACTCAACATTGACCTGCAGCCACATGCACTTGTACATATGTGTGAGCACCTTCATATAGCACAGATACACAGAAAATATGAGATTAAGGCTACATTTCATTCCTAATCCCTAAGTCAGGTCTTCAGGTAAGTTCCTCTTGTCCTGTTCCTTCTTTCTTTTGTTCCTTCTTTCTTTCCTTCTCTCTCCTTTTCCCTTCCTTTCATCCTTTCTTCCTTCCTTCTTTCCTTTTTTCTACAAACACACATGATCCTAAGTACTGAGGACACAAAAATGGTCTCCTCCCTAAAGGATTTCCAACCTCTTGTTGGAATTCAAGAAGATGGGAAGCTAGGTCTGTGGCCAGGCTTGATAACCCAGGAATGTCCTAGTTTGCATTTCTGTGGCTGTGATAAACACCATGACCAAAAGCAACTTGGGGAGGAAAGAGTTTTGATAACACTTGTCACAAATAAGCTGGCACTTCAAAGTTGGTTTGGATAGCTGGATGGGAGAAACAGCCGAACATTCCACAAAAGAAAGCATTCAGTAAGGTGAGTCTTGAGGCAACATGTTTTTGGGAACAAAAAGTGATTTAGTAATAATGGAAGCATAGATATAAATACTTAAAGATCATGACTCCCCTAAGCATGAAAAATCTTGACATTCAGAAAGAAAAATTAGGTCTATTACTTCTTTAAAGCAGGAGTAACTGGAATTTGCTAAACCAAGTCCCTAAGTAACTAAGTTTTGGGGAACATATCTGTCTTGCCCATGTTCAAAAAGGGCAAAGTCATGACTAAGTGTCTAGTTTTTCATCTAGTTTAACCTTGGCCTGATGCTGTGTCTGTGCCATACATCCCCCTCTGACTGAGACGATTTGGCCTCACATGGGAATTGTGTTTCCAGGAAAAAAAAGTCCATAGACTATAAAGTCAGGAGGCAGGTAAGAAAATGGCAATTCTTCACTTTTAGCAGTTATAATTCTTAACAATTTGGGATGTTGTAATAAGGAAAACAATAAGAAAAGACATGAAAATGATGAAGTAATCCTATTATCCCCACTCATAGCAGAATAAGAACTTGGTGCATATCACTGGTGTGTTGGCAGATGTTTAACAGCCATCACTCAAAGAGAAAAAGGACAGTGAGCTCATTTTTAAGATATTTCTGTGACAGAAATAGTGCCTTCATGGTCTGTTTGAAGCTAGCAATGTGACATAATTTGAGAGGTCCACAATCAACTCTGGAGTCACTGCAAACTAATCCAAGGGCACCACTGTTAGGGGATTTCAATAAGCATCCAAATCATCCTTCAACAGTAGCAGCCAACCAATCACTAATTTTCACTGGTTTAACCTTGACCTGATGGCCAAAAGTTTCACCATATTCAGTCAGTATAGACCCAGGCATATTCTTGGTTGACAAAGTAAAATCATTGATCTGCGTAGCTAATACGCACTAAATTTTACAGAAAGTTAAAGAGGCTAAACCCTCCCTTCCTATTACTATAGCACTAATTTATATCTTATCCACCCCTACCTCAGCTCATTATCTTGGGCCTGACCTTGCTGTAGATGGTGCTATTACCCATCATACTTCAGAACATGTATGACAAAAGCAGTGATTAGAAACAAAGGGAAAGTTTCTTTTGGAGTACTTAAGTCATCTGGCTTTCTTCTGAAACTGTATCAAAATCAGATGGAAGTCTACAAACAGTCATACAGTTATCAGTGCCAAGTGTGACACCTACAGATGGTACTGAAAGATCAGCAGCCACTATTTGGAAGCCTAGTTACAGTCACAGGGCACCAGCAGAAAGGCAGAGGAGGCTTGCTCACCGCTATGAACATCGCTAACGGTATTGTGCCCTTGATGTAGCGGAATATGGATAAAAGTTGTAGGAAAAGGGCGCTGGAGAGATGGCTCAGTGGTTAAGAACACTGACTGTTCTTGCAGAAGACTCAGGTTCAAAACCCAGGACCCACATGGCAGGTAACAACTGTTCATAACTCCAGTTCCAGGGGATCAGCCTCTTCTGTCCTCCGCGGGCATTGCACAACATGGGTGCACTTACCAACATGCAGGCAGTATACGCATACACACAACATAAAAAATAATAAAATTTTTAAAAAAAGTTCTGGGGCAAAAAAGATATTATAGTCTGAAGTCTTTCAGGACCTGAGCCATTTCATTGTCCAGTCACACTAACAGCTTTGTTTGAATGGTCATTTTAGAACAAGCATCCTAGGGCTAGAGACTCTGATCATTTCCTTTGAAGGTTATAACCACTTAAGTAGCCTCTCAGCACTTCTAGAACCTTCACTGGAGGGTTTTCTGGATCTCCTGCCAGCATCTCTCCTGTATTCTCATTTTCTAAATTGACTTTGATCAACCAGTCCACACTGGCAGCTCTCTGCTGCCCCCTTCTGTTACTAAGCTATAACTACCATAGCATTCCCATCCTTTGGGTAGGAATCCAAGGGTACCATGAACCTCTTGCTGAAAATCATTGACTTGGTTCTTTCTTTCCAGCCTGTGCTCAGTACTCTGGTTTGTTTTCAGAAAAAAAAAAAAAACTGGTTCTCCTGGATTTTTTTTTCAGAAGTTATAAGTTAACACTTGGGAGTTCTTCCTGAATTTCTTATTTGTTATCTCATGAATGACATCTTCAAAGACAATTCAAGAGTGCTAGCCTCAGCAGCACACACTAAAATTGGAGTAAGAATACAGAGAAGATTAACATGGCCCCTGCACAAGGATGACACAAATTCCTAAAATGTTCTATATTTTTATTAGACTCGGTAAGTCTTAAAAAAAAATAATAGAGAGCCACGAGTGGTGGCGAACGCCTTTAATCCCAGCACTCGGGAGGCACAGGCCAGCCTGGTCTACATAGTGAGTTCCAGGACAGGTGGGACTACAGGGAGACCCTGTCTCAAAAAGATCGAACACAAATAAATGACTTAACACTCCAACTCAACACACTTGAAAAGCAACAGCAAACAAAACCCAAACCCTGCAGACAAGAAGAAATAACAAAAATCAGGGCAGAAATCAATGAAATTGAATCAAAGAAAACAATACAAAGAATCAACAATACCAAGAG
>NW_008358101.1:6324038-6342198 GCF_000622305.1 Nannospalax galili
AAAATTGACATTGGCTTCATTCTTTGACAGGGACATGTGACCTAAAAATTCAAAGTATCTAGTTTTGAAAAAGTACATTGATAACATGAAGTGAGGGGGAGTAGAGGGAGATAGGGCAGATCTGAGAGGAAAAGAGACGGGGGACAGGGAAGACCGAAAAAAAAATAATTGAGAACATGAAGTGAGGGGGAGTAGAGGGAGATAGGGTAGATCTGAGAGGAAAAGAGACGGGGGAAAGGGTCTGAATATGATTGAAATCCATTGTATGAAATTCTCAAAGAATCATTAAAATATTGTTTTAAAAGGACAATTCCAGAACAGCTGCATCCTTTTTCTTTATATTAACTCCTAAGAGGAAAAATCATGCTGTTACAAATTTACAAATAGTCTCGATGGAAGCCATAGATTCCATTACAAGATGTAACATTTTTTATTTCTCTGTGATCCAATTTGATCTCTGCTTTTCTATGATTCTTATGCATAGTTCTCTGGGCTAGAGTTAACAGTTTATCCTGCTCATCTGGCCCTAGTATCCTACTAACTAGGTTATGAGGCTTAAGCCTTTATGACGTAAATCATATAGGTTGTCCTAAGAAAAGTAAAATATTATTTGTCACGTAGATGTTCAGAAATATTTTTCTAGAAATTCATCAAAACTGGAAACCTGATATTTAATCACACCCAAAGAACAGGCAAAAGCATACACAAACTGAGAGGATGGAGAAAGTAGCCGCATCCTCTGGGTCGGGACATTGGCGATGGGTTTTCTACGGCAGCCTTTGCCCTCGTTTATGCAACCATGAGTTGAGATCTTCCAAGAAAACAAAATTGTTTTTTACCTCCAGAATGCTGATACCTTAAAAGTACTGGGGACATGCTTACTGACTTTCTTTGATAAAACATGATAGAGCTTACTTAATATACAGCACTTAGACAGATGCAGGATGCACTTGTGTTGTTTTCATCCTTCATCTTCACCAATGTGCAACCCTACTAAGAATAAACAACTTTATAACTTAGTAATACACACGATTGGTATTCTGTCACAACCTGCCAGTGTCATTTCCCAGGCAGATGATCTAGTCAGGATTAATTTTTAAGCTTATTCTCTCTAACTCATCCAGAATAGTAACGTTTTGCTTCATTTGAGCACAAATGCAGCAATAAGTATCTGGAAGCTGATTTATTAATATAATAATCAAGTTATTACTGAAGAGGCTGTCAACATGTCTAACATGCTTTTTCTAAAAGTAAATTAACTTTTACTCAGAAGTGAACTAAAATAAATCCATAATAAAAACAAATCCTTTCATCTCTCTTTTTTTTAAAAAATGTGTTTTTTACCCTTTAACCTTGGGCATTTTCAACTTCCAGTAAAGCAGTTTTTCTGGCAATCAATGAAACCACTGATTGAATCGAATTTTATATTGCCAACTTTATTAAAGTAGATTATTCTGAAGCATAGCTTATTATAAAATTCAATATGCTTATTATAACACAGTTATTAAATAGCATTATAAGACTGTTGCCAGTAGATAAAGACATTAGCAACATGGGACTTTACATATCCTAAAAAATTAGATGGGTTATTCTTGACTTTGAATGTGACAGACATAATTTCATCCATCACATAAATAAAACCATGGTACAGAGGCCCATCATTATTCAAAATTGTATTCAACTAATTAAAACTTAATTCAAAACAGTGAATATAAGTAACATTTAACATGTGCATGCAACAACTAGAAATTGAATGTCGGTAATATTATTGGAGATGGTAACAAATTCTGGAGTTGTCTTCTGCTTATACTGGAAACAGAAATCCTTTTTAAAAAATCCAACCTATCTCAAGTAGAAGTGATTTTTAAACTAGTAATAAATGAGTATGACTTGCATTTCCAGGTTTTGCACTCCAGGCAGTCAACCTAAAAAATGAAATACTGATAAAGTCATAAGCATTTTATGTGAGCACATAGTTCAGTGTTTTGAAAGAATACGCATAAAGTTTAGTCATTAATGTACTGATGGTTCTTAACATTTCTTGGACGTCTACCAATAACTGCATGTAACACTCCTTAGGAAACCAGTATTTCTCCAATCTTGCCACTAGATGGCATAAACTTGAAGAGTCACCCAGATGAAAAGTTTGTGTTAAATAATAATGTTAAAAGCACTAAACACAAAATCCTGTGGGCATGGGGGACATTTAAAAATAAGTTCACAATATTTTAAATCAAAGAAAATATGAAGAATTAATAAGGAATTTTTCCTCATACCAGATTTAGCTTTCCCGTGTGAAAATTAGGATAGGAAGATTTTATAATTTAGCGTATGTGGGAACAGCAAAGAAAATTAGTGACAAAAGAAAACATTTTCCCTTAAATTTATTTATTTTCACTATAATAAATATTATAATAGTAATAGGGAGAACCATATATTTTTTTGGAAAAAATATATGCATGTAACTATTAGAAGAATATACCTTAAATAATTAGTTAAATAATTAGTTGGATATAAATTAAAACCATCTGGTGAACTATTAAGTAATTAAAATGTCTTTCAATTTAGTTCACTAATTATAATCTCCATGTTAATTTTCACCCCAAACATTTTAACAGCTTTATTGAAAAAAAATCCCATATGTTATTCAACTACTAAAACTGCACCTACTAAAACTGCACAATTCAGTGTTTTCTAAGATAGATAATGTTGTATGACCATTAGCACAATTTGATTTTAGAACATTTCTGATCCACTTATAAGGACCTTGCATCCATTTGCTTTCAATGCTTATCCATCTAGATCTACCTCACCACCACCACCACCACAATCATTCACTACTTTGTATATCTATGGATTTGTCTATTATGGATTTATGGATACTTCATGTAAAATGAAATCATGCAATGCTGGTCTTTTGTGACTGGCTTCATTCACCTCACATGATGTTTTCATGGTTTACCATGTTGCACCATGTGTCAGAACCTTGGCTCACTTTGTAGCTTCAAACACTCCACTATATGGGTATTCCCATTTTTTTTATGTATTAAAAATTGACAGACATTTGGGCTGTTGCCACTGTTTTGCTATTGTGGCTAATGACTGTGACTAATGATACATACAAGTATCTATTTGAGTCTCTATTTCAAATATTGGAGATATAACTGTAAGTGGACTGATGAGTTCTTACTAATTCTGTGCTTAAGTTTCAAAGTACTACCAAACTGCTTTTCATATCAGCTCTACAATATCACATTCCTACAAGTAGTGCACAAACACTGTAGCTTCTGCTTCCCAACAACTAGTTATTTTCTGAGGCAGGGTTGTGTATTTATTTTTTTCAGTCATCCTAGATGGTATGAAACGTGATCACATACTGCAGAACAACATTTTGGCTAACAAAAGACAGCATATACATTGGAGGCCCCATAAGATAATATTGAAGCTGAAAAATTCCTATCCTCTAGTACTGACATAGCCACTGTAACATCACAGGGCAATGTATTACATGTTTGTTATATTGCTGGGGTAAACAAACCCACTGCACTGCCAGTCCTATAAAACTATAGCATATACAATTACACACATCACGATTTTGATAATGACAATGAGTGATTTTGTTACTGGTTTATGTGTTTACTATTCTATACTTTCTACCATTACTGTAGAGTATATTCTTTGCATTTAAGTTTACTATAAACAATATGCTGTATAAAACCAGCACCAGCCTCATACCAGTCATGTTTCCTGAGTCTCGATTGCATCAAGAAGCCAGGTTGAGTAAGTGACCTATGCCATCTATGTTTGTATTAATACATTTTGATGTCTGCACAATGAAACTGACAAATGGCAAATTTGTCCTAACACGCCCCTTTTGATCACTGGTGCCTAAATATATAACATTAAGCCACTAATTTGCATTCCTTAATCTCTGGTGATATTAGCATCTTTTCATGTGCTTATTGGTCATTTATGATTGCACTATCTTTTTATTATCGAAGTCACTATAGATTTTGAATATGGATGTCACCAGTATATGATTTGCAAATGTCTTTCTCATCCTGTGGGTTGTCTTTTTAGTTAATGTTTAATTGAGAGAGAGAGGAGAGAGAGAGAGAGAGACAGAGAGAGAGAGAGAGAGAGAACATTTGAAAGCCAGAGGTATCAAATCCCTCTGGAGCTGAAGTTACAGGCAGTCATGAGTTCCCTGACATGGATGCTGGAATCCGAATTCAGGTCCTCTGCAAGAGCAGCACACACTCTTAACTTCTCAACCATCTCTCCATCCCCCATCTTTTCTTAATGGAATTCCTTGCAGCCACACCAAAGGATAAGGGCTGATTTTTTAAAATTTATAAGTAGGAGCTGGAGATGGCTCAGTAGATAAGAGCACTTGCTTCACAATCATAAGGACCATAGTTCAGATCCCAATACCCACAAAATAAGCTCTCAACAACACACAGATGCCTGTAATTCCAGCTCTCAGGGACCAAATGCCCTCTTCTGGTCATCGAGCACTCACAGGTTTGTGAACCACACACAAGTGGGTATGCACTCATGCAGATACACACACACACACACACACACACACACACACACATTATTAATTAATTAATTAAAATAAATATTTAAAATGCAGTTTAATTTGCGGTTTAATGTCATTCTTTGTTTTGTCATTTTTATTTTTTGTGTCATATTCATGAAACAACTGGATAGCTAAAAAATCGCCTGTTTTTTCCTCTAGTTTCCTCCTATCATTCTTCTAAGTTGTTACATTGGGCTGAGGATATAGGCGATGAGAAGGTTGAGATCGGGTCGTGCAGGTGCTAACCCACCATAATAAGGAGTTGAATACAAGTCTAATTGCTATGGGTAGAAGTTAAAAGATTCTAATTTTTAAAAATAACATGGCCAGTAGAACTGATAAGAAATAAAGCCAGGAGGGTTGATGAAGCATAAGATATACAGGTATGTATTAACAATTAAATTCATGGGGGCTGGAGAGATGGCTCAGTGGTTAAGAACACTGGCTGCTCTTGTATAGGACCCAAGTTCAGTTCCCAGCACCCACATAGCAACTAACAACTACCCAAGCAGGCATTGTATGCAAATGGTATGCTTACTTGCAGGCAACATACTCATAAACATAAAATAAATGAAATTTTTTAAAGATAATTAAATTCATAGCCAGGCATGGTGGCATATATCTTTAGTCCTAGCATTTGGGAGGCAGAAGTTGGTGGATCTGTGAGTTTGAGGAAAGCCTTTCCTACATAGCAAGCTCCAGGCCAGCCAGGGCTACACAGTGAGACCCTGTCTCAAACCAAACAAATGGAAAAGATCAAATTCATAAGTTAATTCAGGTATTTAAATTGTGAAGCATAATTTATACTCTTATTTTTGTAAAAGAATACCACATTTCCTGGCAGACTTGAAATTAAGTTGAAAGAAAAACTATATTCTCTTCCTCCTCCTTCCCTGGGCCCCTGGAGAATTCTGCCATCATAGCATCAGTTGTTACATTCCGACAGCTTTAGTCATGTCATACCTCTGTTGCTAATGATATACAGCTTATCGTAACAATTGCTATTTACAGAAGGAGAGGCTATTCTTATTCCAAGAAAACAAAAAGTCATCAATTATTTTGCTCTATCCATCAAACAGCTTTCCATTAAGTAGTCACATTCCCAATTTTACACTGTGGATATATGCTGGACAAAAGACTTTTATTTTACCTTACAACTAAAAAGTTAATCTTATTTTAACTTGTTTAGAATTAAACAAGCCTACTAGGCCTTGAGCTCCTCTTATAACCAAAGCACATAGCTTTAATTCCTCAAGACCCTTCCCTGCCTGATCCAAAACCAATATAAGAATGTGTGTATATCCTTCCCATATTGAAGAAAGCACTACAAACAGATATGGAAACAGCAAAGATATGAGATTATCCCATTCGTGTTGCAAAAAATATGTTTGATCAAATTGATAACATCTGCTTGTGGTTGTATGAGCTAGTCTAGGTCAGGAGGGATCAGAAAGGGCAAAATTCTTCTCTGATAAGGTAAGGTTTAGGGAGGCTAGAGAGATGGCTCAACAGTTAAGAGCCCTGACTGCTCTTGGAGAGAACCCAGGTTTGGTTCCAGGTATCCACATGGTGGCTAACAACCATCTGTAACTCCAATTCCAGGGGATTCGATGCCCTCTTCTAATCTCCACAGGCATTGCATGACAAGGGTGCTCTTACATACATGCAGCCAAACACACACATAAAATAAAGATTAAAAAATTTAAAAGATAAGGGTTAGACTTTGACCTCTCTCATTTCATGTTGCATATACTGTTTCAATTAAAAAAAAAAAAAAGTGAGTCCTTTGTGATCACAGTCCTGAGATAATTCTGAAAGAACAATTCTTAGCAGTTTGGATCCACTCTTGCCGTAAAACAGTTGCTAAAAGTCAGGCTGTTTTTATTCAGGCATATCTATAATGTGGCAGCACATAGTAGATGCCTCACCTAATGGCAGATGTATATGGGATACCTACTCCATCCACAACCTCTGTCTCTGAAAATCACCTTTCTCTATGACCTCATCCAAGGAACCATCCCAAACAACCACATTTATACCATGTAATTTCATTCTTTAACCCCCTAAAAACACATTATCAGATAGACCAGGATTGTCCATAGGTGGCTAGTTCACTGGCAGATTAAAACACTGATAGAGCAAAAACAAAGGCCCACTTGTGGTAGATTCTGGAACTGACAGATCATAGAAAAAGCTTGACTCTCTTCCGTAGTAAGATAAAACCAACTGTACACTGTAGTTATGGCAAGCAGAAACTTTAGCAGATAAAATGGGAAACCCTGGCCAGCATGACAGCAGGAAAAGGTAAAAGATCAAAGAAGCAGGAGAACATGTAGGCTCAGAATTCTACCTGATGGTTTAGGTAGACACATTTAAACCAGAATTCCTAAATTAAACACTCCTGTACTCCACCTAATATATAATGTGACAGGAAAGCATAAACTGGAGAATGCTACATCAAGATTAACATATGGGAGAAGCCAGTTTGCAGGAGACTGGATGCCCTTTCAAACCTGAGCCTCATCTAATGAATAAAACATAAATTATGTATGAAGATCAGGAAAAGCCCATAAAACACAAATTGAAAGAGTTGGGGAGCTATAAAGGGCCATGCATTGCAAGGTCGGATGTTTTGAGGCTCTTTCCTCAGCTCTTTAGCCCACTTCCTTTCTTAATAAACTATCTCTATTTATAGCCCATGCCTAACTTAAAAGCTTGACTTTTTCTCCAGCTCTCTTCTTGGCAGCTGCCAGGATTTTCAGCTTACCAGTACTATCATTTTTCTCTCAAACGCTAATAAAATTGCCCTCAAGCTTCCTTTCAAATCCATTTATAAACTATTTTATGAATGAGACTAAGAACTCAAAAGGGGAACTTCAGTTTTCCTGATAAGAATAATGCCACTTACATATATTTGACTTTCACCTAAATTTTATTAGAAATAAATCTCCTGGAAAACTGAGCTTGTAATGTGGTCATTGTGGGATATTGCTGACCAATTTTCTGTCTTTTCCATTTCAATAAGACTATAATTCTATCCCAGACTATACATCTTTCAAGATAGCTCAAGATTGTCAGTCCTCTGTGACTTTAAAAAGAAGTTAAAATTACAGCTTTTGTTTCCGAAAAATTCCTAGGTGGTATTCCATGACACTTAAAACTCCAACAACGGTCACCAAACTGAGAGTGGAAAGCACAAGAAAAGGCGTTCTTCCTGGCCAACTTTATTTGATTCGGCACTAATATCCTAGCTGAGATTAGACAATATTTGGAAATGAGAAGTAAACAGAGTTCCAGGTGTGTTATCATACTGTGCTGTACTGTGAGACCAAAACTAAAGAAAGTCAAAGACCCATCACTAGAAAGGAGTCAGAATTTGATAAACAGAATGGAATTTGGAATGTGGCCAAATATGCAGGTAACTCTAACTAAGTGAAGTAAAATTCAGCTAATAAATATTATGAGTGCCAAAAGATGTAAAATATAGACACCGTGATACATATTAAACTGCATATTTGCACACTGTATATCGATATAGGCATGCCACATACATATGTGCATATGAACACACAAAATAAGAGAAGACACATTACTAATAACTGATTACCTGTAGAAAAGCCATTAGAGGATGTGTGTGCTCAGAGAGAACTTGGGCTTTATTATGATGGCTGCTCTTTTTACAGCAAGAATATATTCATGAATTACTTATGCAATTGCTATAGTCCAAATGTGTCCCCTAAATTCATGTGTTGAAAATTTAATCCCCAAAGTTAATGGAATTTGAAATCTGAGGCCTTTGGGAGGTGACTAGGTCATTAGGGCAGAGCCCTTGGGGATGGACTGATCCATTCATGAATGGCTGAGGCTTTGCTATAAAAGCCAGTTCTTTCTGGTTTTCTTGCTCTGTACCATCATTTAATACCTTCCTCCATGTTATGATGAAGGAAACAGGCCCTAACCAAATGTCACACTCTCAGACTTCCCAACCTCATGTACCATCTGCTATGTATATACTTCTGTTCTTTATAAATTACCCAGTCTAAGGTATTTGGTTATAGAAACAGAAAGTAGACAAAGACATAAGTAAATATATATCTTAATTATTTAAGAAAAGCATGAAGAAACCCTTCAAAGTATAATACAGCTAAAAAAGACAAGAATATGATGTTAGTCAGCCAGTGAACATATGGAAAGTGTGGCTTATGGCTTGCAAACTTTATGCTAGCAAAGTCCAACACAAAGGTTTTGCCTGTCCCTATCACCAGCTGCTCAGTGAAATGAGATGGTATAAGGGCTCTTTAAGTGTTGTCAGTGAGAAAAATGTATTAATTAGAGAATGCTACATTTCTCTGGAGTTCACTTCTCAGAAAAAAATTAATTCTCAGCTTTTTCTTCTGACTTTGATAAAATCTGAGAGGTTCCTGTTAGAAAGCTGGTAAGAGATCAACTGAAACGATGGTGCTGGCATAGAATTTTTATCCAAGATCTGAAGGCCTGAAATGCCTCAATTACAATAAATTATTGGTTAGTAGGAAACAGCAAATGACAGAAGGCCTTTTAAACCACAGCCTAAAACTGAAATATCAAAAAATTCTTAGGCTACAGAAATAGCTCCCCGGTTAAAAGTGCATACTGCTTTTTTTAAGTACTGAGTTCCAGTCCCAGTACTGGGATCCCAGTACCCATGTCAAGTGGCTCACAGCCACCTATCACTGATAGGACACCCTCTTCTAGCCTCTGTAGGTACTTATGTACACACACACACACACACACACACACACACACACACACACACACACACACACTTTAAAAGTAAAAATCTTTCCAAAGTTTTCCATCTTCTTGTTTCTTAATTATCATATTCTGACCATTTCAAGCTATTCCTCACTAACCGAAATTTCTCACACCACACCAAAACTTTCCACACTCACTTTTAAATTCTAATTACATCACACTTTCAAAACGTTTTTAAATGTAAGATTAAAAAAAGAGAGAGAGAGAAATTCACTTTGCTTATAAGCCAAATCTCACAGAGCTTTCCAAATCATCACCTAATCTAAAATGTTCTAGAATTGGGACTGGGAATATGGCTCAGTGGTTAAGAGCACTGGCTGCTGTTGCAGAGGACCTGGGTTTTGTTCCCAGCACCCACATGGCCACTAACAGCCTTCCAGGGGATCCAATGCCATCTTCTAGCCTCCTTGGGCATTATACAACATGGGTATACTTAAATACATGTAGCAGCTCTCATACTCATAAAATAAAAAAATAAATCCAAAAAATTTAGATCATAAAATAAATCAAAAAAGTTTTATGTTCTAGAAGCATAAGATAAAATCATATTTAGTTCCATGTGACTTACAGATTGAAGGTAATCTGAAAGAAAAGAAATGGGGGTAGGTGCTGAATGCAATGGACTTCATCAATAATATACTACATTCTCAAGACTCCTTCAGTCTTTCCCCATCTCCAGAGGGTCTGGGATATAAAATGAAGAAGAGACATTCCCAGTATGTTGGGAGATTAAGCTGGGGCAGACACTCTCAAACAATAAGGGCCTCTCTTCTCTTGTGTTCTTACTGGGACCAATAGCCCAGGGTGCATTTACTCCTTGGAGGCCATGCAGACCATGAGGGCCACCACAATCCTGTTGTTACAGCCAAATTTATTGCTATACCAGGAAATGAACTTGACAAAGTTGTCCATTAAGGGAAATTCAAGCTCCAGCATTAAACATGAAAGAGTGAATATCGCTAGCTATCAAAGTCACAGGATGCAGCCTGATCCTTAGTGCAGCCTGAAACGTTCTCTAGGATCTCTTCAAAACCTATTTCACCACCTTCTTGGTGTCATAGTGTTTGGCAGTTTTCTGCAGCTAGCAGGTCAGATCCACCACTACACACTGGGGAGGGACACACGGAAGACCAAGACAATGAGCTTCCTGTTTAGCTCAGGAATAGCCCACAGCCTTAGCAGCACCGTCACCAGCTGCAGGAATGATTTTCTGGGTAACACAACAGCTACCATGCTAATTTCCCAGAGGGGTCATCCATAGTCTTCCAGGTGGGAGTAATGGCATGGACTGTGGTCCTGAATCCCTCAACAAAGTTGTCACCACAGATGATCTTGGCCAGAGTAGTGGTGCGGAAGACATTGTATATGATTTGGAGGGAACTGTCATATTTCTCATATCACTTCACAAACATGGAGGCATCTGCCCTTTAAGTGATCCCTAGCTTTCTTCATGGTAAGGAAGACATCAGTGGACCCCACAGCATATGTACCATCAGCATCACCCTATTTGATACTGACAGGATCTTGCTCTTAGAAAATGGAGTTAGGCTTTCGTTTGAGAACAAGATCCCTGCAGGATGTGGTAGTGCACACCTTTAATCCCAGCATTTTGGAGGCAGAGGCATGTGGATCTCTATGAGTTCAAGGCCAGCCTGGCCTACATAGTGAATTCCATGCCAGCTGGGGCTAAAGGGAGGACCTGTCTCCAAAAGACCAAAACACAAGATTCCTATTTCTAGCCTTCATTGTGCCAATGAACTTTCCATGAGTTCAATCTACCAGAACAGATAGACCACACAGCTGAAGCCAACAAAGTAGTCACTGATGTAGGAAAATGAATTTTTCCAGAGTTTGAGAGCACCCTTGGTGACCAGGTGCTGATATGGCCAATTCTAATCTTCAGCATCACGTCTCAGAGACAGAGCTGGCACTGAATGAGAGGACATGGCTGTCAAACACGACAAGCAGAGAACCAGAAGCAAAATGTGAGACACCACTATGGTGCTAAAACAAAATGTCATTCTGAAAAATAAACATATAAATTATTAGAGAAATAATATTCAGAATGTCTGTAACAAAGAGATATAAAGGTAAATATCCCATGAAATTCTTGTTTCTTCTGTCTTTAAAGGGAAAACACAAATAAATAAAGATATTAATTTAAAAAGCAAGCACTCTTCTTTTTCAGTGTGCTTTTTGTGCACATTCCTGAATCATTGCTAATAGGCTGACTGAACTTCTGATTGATTCTCCATTAATAACTACAAATGTGTACACATCCGTCCATTGTTTTAGACAGTGCCCTTGGGTCCAATACCATCCATTTGCACAATGGCTAGAGATAATCTAGAAGTGGTACTGCAGGCCCAAAGGCAAGTGGGACTAAATGGACTATATGAGAATTGAACCCATGGCCTTGGCCTCTACTAAGCTACATTCAAAAGAGTTACTAACCAACCAATAACTGTTCCAATAAAAAGTACTGTTCAACACCAGATGTGGTGGCACACTCTAATCACAGCACTCAAGAGGCAGATGCAGGTGAATCTCTGTGAGATCAAGGCCAGCCTGGTCTACATAGGAAGTTCCAAGACAGCAGGGGCTAGGAAGACCCTGTCTCAAAACAAACAAAATACCCAAAAGTCATGTTCAAAATTAATAGGTTGAAAATTAAATGCATATTATTGGAAACAAGGGCAGTAAATAATTGGATGGAAAATAAATGCTTGTTCTCAAATTATGTCCAAGATGCTTTTTGCTGTTGTTTTAAACTTCCAATAGTTGTTGGTGAAGTAATTTTGGAAAGTGCCTTTAAATGCAAATTTTTGCTTGTGAGTATTTAGAAATCTATTCTTTCCAAAGTTCATCTGTAACAAAATCATGTAAAACTCTATTAATTAAAAATCAATTGCTATGGGAACTATGATAAGCTATTGATCAGAAAGGATTAAGTTATGAAAGGGAAGGCTTTATAATAACTGATAAGTAGGTTACTCACTAGTTTATGTATCTGCTGATACTGTAACAATAAAAGCAACCACACTATTCAACACAAACTCCCAGCAGTTTTCATGTGTGAACAATGGCTGTCTCTCAGTAAGTCTTAGTTAAATGGAGGACCCAAACAAACTAGGAGTGAAGAACTTTAATAGTTAATTTTATGGTTAAATGATTAGAAAACAGTATCCGGTATTCTGCCAAATATTTGTCTATAGGTTTCTGGGAGTGTATTTTTATATACTTTTTAGTATATATTCTACAGGCTTAGACCTTAAGCTTAGAGTCAAGTCGGCTATTCTTTGCAAGGCTGATGCCTCTCACCCAATCGGTTGAAAACCTTGAGAGAACAGACTAAGGTCTACCAGAGGAAGAAGGAATTTTGTCTGCAGTCAGCTTCAAACAGGCTCTTCCCTGTTTCTCAGCCTGCTAAGCTGTTTAATGCTCATGGACTAGCTCATGTGGTTGTGGAGGCTGAGAAGCATAAAACACAGGAACCAATTTATGCTTTGTTGGTTCTTTTTCTCTTGACTGACACAAATACCAAAGGAAACATCAGGTCTCTTGCTTTAGCTGGTATTTCCTCCTAAGAAAAAGACAAATACATGTCCTACTATTACTTTTAAACATCTGAATCTTTATGAAAAGTTAAGGAAATGTAGATTCATTTACTCAACATCATAGAAGGATGCATCAAGCCCTTTTAACCTGGTGGCAACAATCATTAAGACCAACTAATTTAGTCTTCTTTATCAATTAATAATCCAGTTAAAATCAACTTCCTATGGAGATTTCCCTATAAAAAATGAGTTCCCAGGCTCAGAGGTTAAGAGTACTTACTACTCTTGCAAAGGACCCAAGTTTGATTCCTATAACTTATTTCCAGAGGAATCCCAAGCTTTCTGGCCCCTCTATGCACTTGCACATACATGGTGTGCATAAACTCACACAGGCACATATGCATTTGCATAAATTTAAAAATAAGTAATAATCCTAAAAAAATCAAATAAAAATAAGTTCCCACACTGACAATAACAATAAACTTTAAAATTTGTCCTTATAGTTAGAGATTTCACTCTATATTAATATACCAAGTCAGTTACATTTACAAAGATGTTATGAGTCTAACTGATATGAATCAACCCTCTTCAACCTGAATCCTCAGAAAGTTTCTATATCTGCTAATTAAGGAAAGAATGGTAGTTTATTAGGTGAAGAGCCAGGGGAAAGGCCCAAATAAATCTGCACAATCACAGTCAGAAAAAGAGACATGGTGTTCACATCACCAACTAATGTTAATGGAGGAGAAGTCAGACATTTGAACAGTGTTGGGAGAGACATTTAAACAGTTGAGTTAGAATTAGATCATTCATGAACTGTCATGATGAAACATCAGTATTACCTTCTGAGGTCCAGAAGAATGGGGTTCATGTGACATGAAAACAAACAAGGGGGCAATTGGATAGAAGTGGGAGGGAGGGTAAAAGAAAGGGATGAATAAGAAAAATTATTGCCCTAGTGAAGTGCTAAGCAGTATAAGGAGATGCACAAACACCTCAATAGTCACAAAAGCATTTGTAAACCATATAAGGAATGAGCTATTGAAGTAAAAATGAATCAGGCAGCAGACTGGCTTCAATCTGTTGGGTGATATGTTTAGCATATTTTATAATTAAATAAACTGACTGTTAAAGTCATTTTGAGAGTGTAAACAGCTTTGTTTTCCTACTAAGACTGCACAGCACTCCAGATATTACAGGCTGTTGCCAGCCTGTTGTTGTTGTATCTTGTAGAGAGACTAGCCTGCTTTTTCCTGGTATAGTATATTAATAGTTTTAAATGGTATGGATATAATTTCACTGGGACAGTATATTTTCACTCAGTTCCTGCGCATCAAATAATCTCAAGTAGCACTTAGACCTGTGTAATCACTTACTCATAGCTATGGATGTTTGGTATCTTGAATAGTAATGGCTGAATATTTATTTTTACTGATAAGGTCGTAAATTCTGAAATAAGATAGCACTTAGCTCTGACAAAAGATGTTAAGGTTCCCCAAATTCAAACCTTGTCTCAGAATTTTCAAATCAGAGAAGACTTAAACCATCCCCTACTTCATGGGTTTTCATGCATGAGAGCTTGTTAAACATACAAGTCCTAGGCTAGGGATTTCTAATAAGGCTTGGGAATGCAGATAAAGCAAGAACTTAGGATGATCCCTGAACTTCAAGTTGAAAACTGTCGATTAACATCAACATGTATATGTAATAGAACAGCCACAGAGAGAATAAATGACTAGCCCATACCCACACATCTATACAATGACATCAAGGGTAGAGTTGATGCAGCCTGACTCTCAGTTCTGTGCTTATCTTGCCCTCAGTTCCTGATAATTTGGACCCTCCTCCTCTCAGATTCCTACAAGCTGGGCAGTCACTCCTCTAGCATGCCTATGAAGGGCAATCACAGACATATGCATGCCATACACCAGAAAGATGTTGATACCATATGAAGAGCGGAAGAAAGGCCGTTACATTTATCTTTCTAAATCTCGGTTTCTTATCTGTATGCAACTACTCATGGAACATCAAAGCAAGCTACCAAGAGCAGTGTTTCACCAATCCTATCACATGGTGGATACTCAATAGATACTGCAACTTCTGAATATTATTATGTGGTAGAAAGGATTCCATTTATGAAGGTCACAAACTAGAATGGGGCTGAGGATAAAACTCAGTGATAGTGCTTAATGTATCATGTGCAATGCCCTAGGTTCAATCCCCAAGACAGTATTACAGAATAATAGGAGGAAGAGTATGGTAGGAGGCAGGGGAGAAGCAGGAAGAGGAGGAGAAGGAAGGAGATGGGGTAGGGAAGGGGGAAGAAATAGTGAACTGTATTGTTTGGGAACGCATAGTTAGGAGACAAAACTATAAAGCAAAGCCAGAGATTAATGAACAAAAATACCAGGATAGTGGTTCCTCTGAGGATACAGAATGAGTTGCTAGATGAAAGGCAAGTGGACGTTACTAGTGTGCTGGCTACTTCTAAACCCAAGTGAAGGTAGCATTAGTGTTTCCTTTGAAATGTTGTGTCTTTCTTTGCATTTTTTCATTTCTCTGTATATGTTCAATATTTAATAAAGCTTTAAAATGTATTTAAAAATATATTTAATAAATAAAATCCAAAGGGATTACTAGACATTCCTGTTTTAGATATGTGAGTAGTCTCTCCATCCAGACTACTAAAATAATAGAGTACAGCTGTGCAGCAGATCTGTGTAAATATTTATCCATGTCCTGGCCCAGAGGACTCAGACCCTGGGGCTATTGTGATATTTAATTGGAAGGCATTTGATTAGAAGTTGCCAGGATCCGTTCAACACTAAATATATCATCAACCTAATTCTGCATGACTTACTATTTCAGCATTGATTGTATTCCTGATCATCAGTCTTAAAAATAGTTACATTTTCTTGTTCCATCAATGTTTTCATAGAAACATGGTTTCTATGGTTTCTTAACCACAAACAAAAATAATATACTTCCTAAAGTTACCGCTAAATGAGTTTTACAGGGGAAAAGATTGTCACCACTGTTAGAATATTACTCAATTACTTTGATCAGGTGAATTTAACCTGGAGACCAAATTAAAATGTTGACCAAGTTATTAAGAATGAAACAGACAACAGTTTACTATTCATTATTTGAATTGACTATCATCTACTTTGATACTGAGAGAAAACTGCCTTGGATTATGACTGTGTGCATAATATCATCAAACTTATAGAACAATCAAGAACTTAAAAATATCTTTTAAATATTATCAGAGTTAGCGACAACTGCTTCTATACAAGTAAACTCCTAAAGTGTTTCCCATTTCCTGTGACTCATTTCTGACACAAGAAAATAGATTCAATCCATTAGTATGCTTTTTTTTTTTTTTGTCTTTTTAAGACAGTGTCTCCCTGTAGCCCCAGCTATCCTAGAACTCACTATATAGACCAGGCTGGCCTTGAACTCACAAAGATCCACCTGCCTCTGCCTCCCAAGTGCTGGGATTAAAGGTGAGCACCACCACCCCTGGCCTAATATGCTTTTTTAAAGTTAAATAATTAACTTTAATGGAAGCACAATACATAGAAAGTTTTTAATAATAACAGGCTGAGAGGGATGGCTCATTCAGCAAAGCCCTTGCCTTGCATGCCTGAGGACCTGAGTTCAAACTCCAGAACGCATGTGAAAATGCTTTAAATCCCAGCACTGGGGATGAGCCAGGAGAATTCCTAGAGCTTGCTGGCCAGCTGATAACCTAATTGGTGAGCGCTAGGACAATAAGGGACTCTGCCTCAAAAGAGACAGATGGTGTTCCTTGGGATGATACCCAAACTTGTCCTACAGCCTCCACACGTGTACACAGGTGCATATGCACCTACATGCACACATACACCCACAAACACATTCACTCTTTGCTGGATATGGTCATTTGTCAACTTGACACACCTGAGAAGAGAGAACCTCAATTAGGGAATGTCCGCTATCAGATTGGCCCATGGGCATGTCTGTGAGGCATTTTCTTGATTGTTGAGTGCTATGGGAAAGCCCAGGCAAACATGTGTAGTGCTACTCCTGGGCAGGTAGTCTTGGATTGTAAGAAAGTAGGCTGAGTCAGGCATGGTGGCACACATCTTTAATCCCAGCCTTTAATCTCAGCACTCTGGAGGCAGACCCAGGTGGATCTCTGTGAGACTGAGGCAAGCCTGGTCTACATAGAGAGTTCCAGGTCAGCTAGGGATACAGGGAGACTCTGTCTCAAGCAAAACAAAATAAGAAACAAACAACAACAAATGGAGGCTAAGCACAGGCTAGAGGAGCAAGTCAGTAAACAGCATCCTTCCATAGTCTGCTTTTTAAATGCTGCCTCCAGGGTCATGCCTTGAGTTACTGACTTAGCTTCCTTCCATAATAAACTATACACTGTAAAGTGAAATAAACCATTTCCTCTCCCACGTTGCTTTTGTTCAGTGTTTTATCACACCAATAGAAAGTACCTAGGACATACCCCCCACAAACAAGAACACCCATTAACACACGCATACACATACATCAGCCTCAGCCTCAGCATCATAATCAATCACTCACTTGTTCACTTCACACTTAAAAACCAGAACATAACCAAAATCTTTTATCCCTTTAAATACTATGCTGATTTTGTGACTATCACACCATCACACCACGCTTTTCCTTGCAGGTTTTCATGATATAGCATCATGCCCTGTGGCTGAATAAAATCTTATTGTGTACATACTACCACATTTTCTTTACCTGCTCAGCTGTTGATTGATGTCTAGGCTGATTCCATATCTTGCCAATGTGAATAGTGCCATAATAAACATGGATATGCAGATATCATTTTCGTATGCTGACTTCATTTCCTTTGGATAAATGCCAAGGAGTTGTATCAGACAATAGTTCTATTTTTAGTTTTTGAGGAATCTCCATATTGATTTCCATAATAGCTATACTAATTTGCATTCCCACCAAGAGTGTAGACAGGTTCCAGGCAGTAGACATGTAGATCGATATTCTCATCAACATTTGTTACTGTTTTAGATAGACAGACAGATGGTTGGTGATAGACAGATAGAAAGATGGTAGATAGATAGATGATAGATAGATAGATAGATAGATAGATAGATAGATAGATAGATGATAGATAGATAGATAGATAGATAGATAGATAGATAGATAGATAGATAGATGATAGATAGATAGATGATAAGAT
>NW_008358101.1:6342499-6351118 GCF_000622305.1 Nannospalax galili
AAGAATGTCCATATAGTTTGTTTATTTGTTATGATAAATTCTTATTGTGTAGCTCAGGCTGGCTTTGAATTCATGATCTTCCTGTCTAACCCTCCCAAGTGCTGGGATTACTGACTGGTATATGCCACCATACTTTGTCTTAATCTGGTTTTGATTTGTTTTTCCTTAATGGCTAAGACAGAATATTTTGTTTAAGTTTTACTTTAATTCATTCATTTTTATGTGTATGACTGTTTTATTCTGCATGTGTGCATGTGCATCATTTGCATGCCTGGTGCCACAGAATCCAGAAGCCACGAGATCCCCTAGAACTGGAGTTACAAGCAGCTGTGAGCCACCATATGGGTTCTAGGAACTGAACCCAGGTCCTCTGTAAGAGCAGTCTGTGTTCACCAGACATGGTGGCATACGCCTTTGGTCTCAGCACTCAGGAAGCAGAAGCAGGCAGATCTCTGTGAGTTTGAGGCTAGCCTGGTCTACAGAGTGAGTTCCAGGCCATCTGGGGCTACAGGGAGACCCTATCTCAAAAAAAAAAAAAGAGAAAGAGAAAGTAGTCAGTGCTCTAACTGCTGAGCCATCTCTTCAGCCTCCAAAAAAAAAAATCTCAAAATTAATGCAGAAGCATATAATAGACCCTGGGTAGTTAAAGCAATCCTGAGCAAAAAGAATAATGCTAAAGGTACCACCATACCTGATATTAACTTGTCTTACAGAGCCAGAGTAATAGACACAGCCTGATACCGGCACAAAAACAGCCACGTGAATCAATGGAATAGACTGAGGACCTATATACAAACCTATGCAGCTACAGCTATCTGATTTTTTTAAACAAAACTGTCAAAAATATACACTGGAGAAAATACAGCCTTTTCAACACATAGTGTTGAGAAATATGTCTTACCACATGGAGGCCAATGAAACTAGGGCTGAAGAGATGGCTCAGCTGTTGAAGCACTTGCTGCGTAAGGACCTGAGTTCAGATACCCAGGGCTCATGTAAAAACTGGCCATGGTGGCATGTGCCTGCAGTCTGAGCGCTAGGAAGATGAGAAGGTGGGGGCAGGAGAATCCCTAGAGTTCACTAGTCAGCCAGCCTCTCCAAATTGGTGAGCTCCAGGTTTAGTGAAAGACCCTGCCTCAAAATAAATAATAATAATAATAATAATAATAATAATAATAATAATAATGTGGAGAACAACATAGAAATACAATTGATGCCATCTCTGGCTTCCACATGTATACACGTGCATACACATGTGCATGTGTATGAACACGTACACTTGAATGCATCATACACACACATGCACACACACACGTACACACACAAAGAAAAGGAACCTATATCCCTATCTTTCACCCTGCACAAAAATCAACTCCAAATGTATTAAAGGCCCTAATATAAGATTGAAACTCTGAAACTGTTAAAGGAAAAGGTGGGGAAAACACTTCAAGATAAAGAAATAGGCAAGGACTTTCTGAATAGGATTCCAACTGCTCAGGAGATAGTGTCAACAACTGACAAAAAGGACCTCATGAAATCAAAAAGCTTCTGCAAAGCTGGCATGATGGCTTAGCAAGTCAAGGTACTTGCCACTAAATCTGACAACCTGAGTTTGAGCCCTGGAGCCTAAATGATGGAAGGCAAGAACTAGCTCCTGCAAGTTGTCCTTTGATCACACCCACATATGCACATGTAAACATACATCCCATCTACTCAAATCACCCCTCCTCAGATCAAACCTGTGAAAACCTCACTTTGTGTGTGTGTGTGTGTGTGTGTGTGTGTGTGTGTGTAACTATCACTTATAGCAAGAGATACTAGGTAATGAAGAAGAGGGAGAAGACACATGATGAATTAAAGGTACAAAGATATTACAGAGCCCACAGTCTGGAATGAGGATGAATGACTAGTTCTCATCAAAAGGAAGGCACTTCTCCAATTAAGAGAAAGAAAACCCTAAACAGATAGATATATCCATAGGTTGAGGTAGATACAGCTGAACCAGTCCTCATCTCATTTTTGTATTCTATTGTAGGGTTAGGAGCAGCTAATGATAAGATAGCCAGAGGTACTCCCCTCAAGAAATATAGACAAATAAAAAGAAATTAAGCTACATTGAGGGCCCAGTAGATTCTGAATGAAAAGTTTGGACCTCAGTGCAACTTTTGGGTTTTTTCCAGCACTTTACAGTGTCCTGAATGTGGAAACAAGATGGTTAGATTGATCCATGATGGAGATAAGACATGACATGAAATATTTATAGTGTGATTACTTTTTCCATATAAAGAAACTGGATGTGGAGGCGCACACTTTTAATCCCAGCACTCAGGAGGAAGAAGCAGGTGAAGCTCTCTGAGATTGAGGCTAGCCTGGTCTACATAGTGAATTCCAGCCCAGATGGGGCTGCAGGGAGACTCTGTCTCAAAAAGACCCCCCAAAAAGTATAAAATAGTCTATCTTGAATTATCTGAAGTGGGCTGAGGAATGACTGGCTCAGTGCTAAAACATTTGCCTAGTGTGTGCAAGACCCTGACTGTTAGCCTCAGAACTACAAAACCAAAATGAAACAGTAACAGCTCTGGTGGGGCACGCCTGTAATTTCAGCACTTTGAAGATAGAGGCAGAAAGATCAGAAAGGTTCAAGCCAGTCTGGGCTACATAAGACCCTGTCTCAAAAAAGAAAAAGAAAAAAGTTACCTGAATTACAGAGCTGGCTCATGAGACAGATACCTAAACCCCGCCTTGTGTCTTTATTGTCCATTGAAAGATTTTAATCCTAAAATAAAATCTCTCGCAGCGTACATGGAATAGCATTTCCTAGAATTTATAAAACTAATGAGAAGGAAGTTTTGAATATGCTGATTAACCTGTGAGTTTGTTATTGGCAAAAGCAAGGTCAAAAGATGATTGTTTGCACAACCTTTTTTTTGGATATGCTAAAAGATTAGATAACCAATTATATAATAGCTATATATAGTGCAAGGCTGAGTCAAAGATACATCCGTCTAATACCTGAGTTTTCGTATGTAGTAGAAAAGTCTGGAGAATTTTATCCTCCACATGACTACGGCTTGAAATTGTTCTGCAATGCATACTAGCAAAAAAGACATTTTAGAAATAATTTCTGCCAATAATTACTAAAATAAATACAATTCTTTTAAATTTTTGGTATCAAGTGCTCTGTGGCAGATTATTTTAAATAAATAATCCCTTCAGTGATCGTTTCAGAGACACAATGTATTAAATATCCCAATCATTATTCATAAAACACTATAGGGTTAATGGTAAAGCTCTTTAAAAGATAGACTCATTTCTTTCCTCTTTTTAAGGAGTCGGTTGTCAAAATACAAAGCATGTTCAACCAGATGTGGTGGCACACACCTGTAATCACAGCACTAAAGAGACTACGACAGAACTGCCATGAGTTCAAGGTCAGCCTTGGCTACATGCTGTGAATAAGCTAGGTCTATTTGGCAAGATCCTAACTTCAATGTGTGTGTGTGTGTGTGTGTGTGTGTGTGTGTGTGTGTGTGTGTGGTAGTAGCGTGCTTGCTTAGAATTCACAAGACCAATATCCAACAGTTCAACAACAACAAAAAAAGCTTGGGAAATCAATTAGTGAATGAGGGATAAGACCATGAAATTCAAAGTGAAAATGGAGAAAAATAAAATTATAAGGAAAGAATTCATATAGGGGTAGTAAGGTACATTTTATAAATAAAATTTATAAGACAAATACTTAAGGATAAATTCTAAACAAGAAGTCTATGGCTGGGCATGGTGATGCTAGCACTCCAGAGGCAGAGGTAGATGGATATCTGGTCTACATAGGCCAGCTGGGGCTTCAGGGAGACCCTGTCTCAAAAAGACTAATAAATTTAAATAAATAAATAAATAAATAAAGTTTATGACATGCTGCCACTGAGCTTCTTTCCAGTGATTATGAGAGGTGGGGGTTCTAAATAGCAATTAGCAGGCCTCCCACCAGGAAAAACTAGAAAATGTGATGCTTCTTTTCAGCTGCAGCACACCTTAAAGTCTATTCTTTCTGCTTCTTAAGTTTCTTTGCCTTAAAAAATAAACAAGTCAATTTTAAAAGTCCAAGTTCATTCAAGAAATCATTCATGATAAGACAACAGAGGTGTTTTGTGTCTAAAGAAAAGGGAAATGTGGGCAAGCAGGTCATAGGAGACTGTTAAGATAACAAATTGGGCTTGATGGGAAAGAACCTTATTCCTTAATGCTTTCTGCCCTGGCCCTCCTTGTGTGGTGGACTATTACTTCAGTAACCTCCTGTATTTACCTGGGTTAGATGTGGGTATAAATGTCTCTCAGAATAGTGTTCTTAGTGAATGCCACATCAAAATAAGTCAACAGTTCTCTTAACACCTTCTTACATACAAGACATCTTTTCTCTATAATAGTAGGAAAAACTTGTTCTAACTTGACTAAAGTAAAATATGACACACAATCCTTCTATCCTGTAGTAAATTATACATCTTTACTATTTAGATTTGTTGTTGTTATTGTTGTTGTTTGAGACAGGGTCTCCCTGTAACCCCAGTTGTCCTGGAACTTATGTAGACCAGACTGGCCTTGGTCTCACAGAAATCCATCTGCCTCTTCCTACCAAGTGCTGGCATTAAAGGAATGCACCACCACTCCTGGTTGGCTACTTAGATTTTTTTTAATATATTTTAAATTTTATTTTCATTTTATGTGTATGAGTGTACTGCCTGCATATATGTAAGTGCACCCATGTTATGCAATGCCTGCAGAGATCAGAGCATCAGATTCCTCTGGAACTGGAGTTACAGACACCAGTTGGCCAATAGATGGGTGCTGGGAATGGAAGAGTAGTCCTCTGCAAAAGCAGTGAGTGATCCTAACCACTGAATCATCCCTCCAACCCAACTACTTAGAGTTTTTTAGACCAGTAACACTTGATTCTCTGAAACACATGCAATCAAGTTTGTCAGTTCTTTGTTTCTACTATTTGACTTTAAGAAAGTTGTAATACAAAGAGAATATATCTTACTATGTTTAAAGGTCAAAGTACTAAAAATCTATGAATACATTTGAAAATATGGTCAGTGGTTTACTCTTTTATTACCTTCATACCTAGCAAAATGAACTGAATGCCTAAAACCTCCTTTGTATTTATTTTCAACTTCAATTATACATCTATTTTTTTCTTTTTTAATATATATTATTCAATTTTTGTGCATTTCATACATCTTTTGTAAATTTTTATTGAATTTTTGTATATTTCATACAGAACATCTTGATCATCTTTATATCCCCTTCCCCATTGCCACCTTCCCATAGACCCCCACTGGATTTCATGCATTCTGTCATTTGTGTTAAGGCCTATTGAGTCATGTTTTAACCAATTATTTATCCTCCTTTGTTCTAAGTTCTTAGATTTTTCCGCATCATAATTCTCCAGTTTCCATTGTGTTGTTTCCTGTTATGAAATTATTTAATGTAGTTTTTTATTGTTGTGTTTCAAAGAGAGACAGGCTGACCAGTGGCACTTGGGGTTATTTCACAATGCAGTTCCTTCCTGTGTACACATTCACACACGCACCCACACACAAGAGCAGTGACCCTACATAAGAAGATAGGGTTTCTAAGTCTTTTAATTCTTTTGACTAGCCTTTCTTGTCCTTTGCTGTTAGGATCATCCCTTCCCCTTCAGTTATCCTGAAGCCTGTATTCTCCCTCTTCCTTGTAGGGCCTGGTATCAGCACGGCTCCTGGAGCTCCTGCGTTACAATGGTCTACCTCTGCAGACAGGCACACAGAAACCCAGGAAAGAGACAGACTTGCTCCTCAGCTGGCAAGGCAATCTTTCTGGCACAACAGTCCTTCTCCTTCTTACAAGTTACATCCTGTCTGTGACTGGACTGGCCCAACCACAGGTTATATCTGTTTTGATTAGACTTGCCCCAAAGAATGTTTGTTGGAAGAGAGGGGCAGGGCAGTACTGTGAGAAATAGGAAAGCAGATTCTCGAGAGTAAACATGTAACTAGCGAAATGGCATGCACACTTAGTCAAAGAAAACCTCATGGGTTTTACTGATATTTTGTTCTGCAAGCATATTCCAGAAATGAAAAATCTTTACTTCAATAAAACATTAAGTGATTCAATGTTTTTAATGATTAAATGTTGCTGACAAGATGTTGAGGATCTCACACAAACTTAAATCTAATGAAGTTCTAAATGATTTTAAGCATGATTTAAGTAAAAATCAAAACACCCAAATATTCTAGATGGCTCATTTTTATCTATATATATTATGCTTTAGAGTACATGACACCTTAATTCAGAAAGAGTTACTTTTAATAATATTTGTGGAATTGTTTTCTATCCTGGGGAATAATTTTTTAAAGGGATGGAAATTTATTCCAGTTTGTTAATATTAATGTATCATTTATTTTCTCAAGAAAAGAACCAGAACTATTCTTTCCTTTTTTTTGCCAGATTTTCATGTATCCTAGATTGGACTCAAACTCAAACTCACCATGTAGCCAAAGATGACTCTGAATTCCTGATCCTCTTTCCTCCATCTCTCAGAGTGCTGAGATTACAGGTCTATGCCACCACACCCAAAATTTGCTCCAAATTTAAAATGTCAATATTGGCGGCTTAGTGTTCAAAATAAGTATTATAGCTACATAAAATTACCAGTGATATCTTAAAATTTGTATTCTGGCTACCTATACAGGTGTTTTTGTTGTTGTTGTTTTGCTTTGGCAAAATCATAGTAAAAGTACCAACTGCCCCCCCCAAATAATTCTGAACCATATGGCAAAAATCTGTTCAGATGGCTAATCTTGCTGTTGTATTTGGTAATTATTAATAGTAAAGCCAACATTAAGAGCTATCCTTGAGGCACTGATCTCTTAGAACTATGAAATTATGTGAAATGATATAAAATATCATCTTAAAGTACTCTAAAACAAAGAAACAGTAGACAAAGATAGAGACAATGGGAGATATCTATACACCATATGCCAGCTGGACATTGGGACACTTTATATACCTTAGGACATTTAACATAATATTTGGAGAGAAAACATTTGAGGGTTGTAGAGATGTTTTAACTAGTTTTTCTTTTTCTAAGCCAGCATAATATGTGTTTATAATTTAAAGACTAACTTGTTCTGTCCCATAATTCTCTTGCACAAATTTTTCTCTCTTTTGATAGTGTCATTTCTTGAATCATCACCTGCCTCAGGCTTTAGAGTTGTTTCTGAAAGACTGGTTTAGCACTTCAACTCACATTTCAAAATATCCCCAATGCAGGTTATTCATTCTGTGTCCCAGGTGCCTAATGAGTCATTTTTCCTTTTCCCAGTTGACTGAGCAGGATATCAAAGCCTCGTTTATCTTTCTGGGTGGATACAGCATCATTAAGCTTAAATATGCCCTTTGCCAACAGACCTGAGGGTTGGGTTTAGTTATTAACTTGCTGAGCCTCCACCCAGATAACTATTCTAGGAAATAACTTGGTGAGTCAGGTGTTTTTATATTCATATTTTAGCAACCACTAATCAGCTCTCAGTCCTGCAACTACAGACTGAATGTCCTGGAAAATCTGTCATCACATTTCTAATTCTTCAAAAGTCCAGTGACTATCAGATAGAAAGATGCATTGTTTCATTAAATCATGTTTGCTGTTTTCTCCTGTACAGCGCTGTTCTATGTGTTATAAAAGGTCCAGAAATATTTGCTCACTTCAGTTTTCATGAAGCTATGAGGCGATCACATCAAGCACAAAGCAGCAGTCTGACTGGGGAGCGTGGAATTGGGAAATTCAAAGTGACAGTTTATAATGAAATGAGACCAAAAAATGAGCAGCCTCTCCTCAGCTGGTAGAGAAATTGTGACCATATGTCTTTCTCTCTACTACAAAGCTTGACTCACCATAGTGTTTGCTTTATGGTAACCAGAGTTGCAACCACGCCGAGTGACAGAATTTCCATCACACCTCTCCTACCAAACATGTATGCAACCTGTTCCAAAGAAGAATGGAAGGTGGATTGGCAGAAACACAGCAAGTTAGGTGCTTCCCCACTTTCACAGGAACAATCATGACAGATTCTCACTGACTTGGGAAGTAACAACTCTAATAATGCATGAACAGAGTTAAAGTTCCTAAAGATCAAATGGAAATGACATTCAATCTTCTTTAAGAAAAAGTTCTTCCTAAAATCAATTAATAGTTCATTTTAAATTGAATTCTTAATACGAGAGAGGTGCTAGGCCAAACACTTTATATGTTTTTGTCACAATGAAGCTCACAAAATCTCCGTAATGTTGCCAATCATTATTTTACAGAAAAATTTTAACGAGTGTTTTTCCCAGAGATGCACAGCTGAGCCCAAGCTTAGGTGACTTCATTTGTTTTGAAAAGTCAGACTATTAGATTTGGCTTCATTTGTCTTGAAGAGACAGAACTATTAATAAGTATGTTGCTTATACAGTAACTTTTAAAAGAAAACTAGGGGCTGGAGAGATGGCTCAGCAGTTAAGAACACTGGTTGTTCTTGCAGAAGACCCGGGTTCAAATCCCAGCACCCACATGGCAGCTAACAACTGCCCATAACTCTA
>NW_008358101.1:6351607-6369467 GCF_000622305.1 Nannospalax galili
TTAGAAAAACACAATTCCTTATGAAGACCTTTTTGCCATAATCCCTAGTTTGATTATGCCCTTTGTAAACATATGCTTTATGTTTTGAAGCTAACAGGTACACTCAAATATAAGTAGATAATTATGTGCTAGGTAATATTATATCTTAATATTTTTTCTGGCAAAATATATAATAGTGATACAACTAGCTTGCCTAAGTAATAAATTGTTTTTAAAATACTATATGATATACCTTTTAAATCCTTCCAAATTCATTTATAAAGTTGGTAAAAATATGATACCAGTACATGACAAATGTAAAGAAAAGAATTTAGAGGGCATAGAGGAGGAAGGAGGTAAAAGAAAGGAAAAGGAAAGGAAATTAAATAAAACAGCACTGATATAGATGATGAAATGTAAAATGCACCTCTCCCAAATAAAACTCAAAAACATATCAAAGGAAAAACTCCCCAACAAAACAATATTCACAAAATAGAAAGATGGTTTAGTATTAGGCAGCTGGACAACATGTGGAATTTAGTAGTCAAAGGAGGGAAAGTATATTCAATACATTTAAAGCAAATTCCTGATTTTTAACACACCCACAGTAAATCAGAGGTAGATGGATAGTTCTCCACCATGATAAAGAATATTATAAAATTAGACATGATGGTCCAGCCTGTAATCCTAACACTGGAAAGTAAGTGGAGGCAGGAGGATCAGGAGTTCAAGGTCATTCTTAGCTACATAGCAAGCTTGAGACCAAGGCTATGTGGGGTTTGGTCTGAAAATAATAATAAAAACAAAAGAATATTATAATAACCAGAAATACATTAGTTATTCTAAACTCTTTGTGGTTAATCCAATGCTGATATTTTCTTCCTATGTAGACAAACTGGGAGATGAAGAGAAGATGGTTTAGAACAATGTCCAGCCACATGATCATTAAGAGATTCAGCCTGAAGGAGCCTGAACCATCTTTAATACTAAGGCTTCCCTGAGAATTGGCATCAACAGAGAACAAAAAAAAAAAGAGGATAAACTGAAGTTTTTAATATAGGTTAGATCCAGAAGCGGCTAACATCTCATAAACCGGAACTAAGTCACACAGTTGCTTCTAAATGCAAAGGAATCTAGGCAATGTCATCTCTCTGTGTGCCCAGGGAAGGGATAAATGGGTTTGGTCAACAGTAAGCCAGCCCTGCCAGAGTCTGTCCCCTGGGTTATTTATTCTTCTTCCCACACAATGTTTACTTACCACCTCCCCAGCAAAGACAATTCAGAATGCCAACCAATCACTCTATCCAGCTCAAAATCTAGGATCCCTGAGTGCTAGTGATGTACAATACTGTCTCCATTTGGTAAGGATGTGGTTTTATAATCCAGTAGCCTACCAACTAAAATGATAAAAGATATCTGCCTTTCTCCCACACTCATGTGCATGTGTGAGGGCACATACACACTTTCTAAGTAATATTGTGCTTTTACCTTTTGATTTTCTATATAACTCCCTTATTTGGTTAATACTTTCTTTTTGTACTCTCATAATATTTCATTCAAACCTGTCAACACACTTGTGTACTCACATGAAGTATTAAGAGAACATATGTGCATCCCTACTCCTTAAAGCACCACAGGAGCAGGGACTTTTCTCCTTTTTCCATGAACTGCTGTATTTTCTCAGTGCCAATGACAAATAGCTTTGAATAAATATTTGATATCGCTCCAAATTATCATTTATACTTTTAATGTTAAATTAAGTTTTTGAGGACTAAAAACATTCTATTTGAATATTTCTCAGAAGTTGAGCATTTTTAACTCTAAGTTAAATATTCTCTTAATATGAACCTTTAGAGAAAGTAGAAAAGAGGGTTTCCCTATGAAGGCCGTGTTGGCCTTAAATTCATAATCCTGCTACCTGTGCCTCCCCAGTATTGAGATTACAAGTGTGTGCCTAGTAGAACATGTGCTCCTAATAACATACCTCATTAAATGTGATAAGGTATATGAAAACCAGGTGTATTTATTGGAGTGCACTTTGTGCAAGGTACTGTATGTGTTAGAAAGAAGAGTAAAAAATGTTCTCTGCCTCAAAGAAACTTGAAATTTTTTCCCACAAAAACTCAAGATGACTAGCATTCCATATCAGACCAATTTCTGACTACTCTGTATACAAAGGCATGAGAATTTTTTAGATTTCAAACTGAACTGAGCAGACTGAGCTATGTACTAAGTCCATTCTAGCTACCCTCTCCTGCTAGATACAATACCCTGAGAAAATATCAAGCATAACTAAAGACATGAGAGCAAGGAACTGAATAGAACTAAAGCTATCTTGCACAGGAGAACCACAGACAAGGGGGAACTTATGACATAGATCCTTTTTTTACAATATAGAAGAAACTAAGGATTGGAATGATCATGTCTTGCCTACATTTGCATAGTGACAGCCCTCAAGTTCAAATCCAGTGCTCCCATTTAGTAATTCAATCATCTTTTCATTTTAATAAATGGTCAGGCAGAACAAACTTCCTCAGACAACATGAAATACATGTTGAGCATCTCTAATTGAAAAATCTACAATTTTAAATGCTCCAAAATCTAAAAGTTTTAAGCAATGTCATGATAGATACCACAAGTGGAAAATTCCACATCATCAAACTTTGTTTCATACATAGACAAATTAAATATTGTACAAAATTACCTTCTGGATATATGGAGAATGTATGTGGTTTCAGGGATTTTAGGTCATGGTTTATTTGCCCCATCACTCTGGTTGTGTAGTGAGGCAGATCATCATGGCAGGAAACACATAGCAACGAGTTCTGTTCACCTCATGGTGGCCAGGAAGCAAAGAGATAGAAGGGCCAAGATCACATAATCCCCTTTAAGGGCATGTTTCCCATGACTTCACTGTCTTCCATGAGGACCAATTTTCTAAAAGTCTGTATCACCTCCCTATAGTGTGGCCGAGTCTTTAATATATGGCCTTTGGTGGAAACTAGGACCCAAACTATAATAAATGCAGAAGAATCCAAGTGTGTTGATGTGTATGTGTGTTCCCAGCTACTTCAGAGTTGGAGGCAGGAGGATTGCTTGAGCCCAGAAGTTTGGGGCCAGCCTACACAATATAGTGAGACTGTCTCATTTTGAAAATGAGAGTGAAAAAGGAGAACAGAACTTCTTCTATTTGAAAAGGATATATTATAAAGTATTTTCAGATAAAATCAGACCTCAGCAGTAAACTGCACTGGAGAGGTAGAGACAAGTGGATGCCCAGAGCTCATTGGCCACCCAGCCTAGCCTACTTTGTGAGCTCCAGACTACTGAGAGATCCTGTCTTTCATTTAAAAAGTGTAAATAGCATCTGAGGAATGACACCTGAGATTGATTTCTGGCCTCCATGTTCATGTGCACACACATGCACCCCTACACAGGAAAATACAGGAATACACACATGCACACACACACACACAGAGTTTCTCATGACAGAGGATAGCATCAATACAGACAGAGCAATAGAGTAGAAACCAGAAACAGACATGTTCATATAAGACCTCTTGGTTTTCAACAACTCAGGGCATAAATGATTCATGAAATGCATTTTATTTTGTGTTGTTTGCTTTATTCATTTATTTTTGGGTTTTGTCTTCACAAAAAGCTGTGCTGAATAAATTCCCATATTTAAAAAAATTCAAAACTCAAACTAGAATTTATATTTAAAATTATATTGCAAAACAGCAGAAAAATCTTTTGGAACCTTGTGTGATGTTAATTTGGATTATAAACTTGATTAATCAACACATGGGGAATAGTGAAACACAACTCTGAATGTGTCTGTGGGGTAATTTTCAGAGAAGATAAACTGAGATGGAAAGACCTGCCCTGAATGTGGATGACAACATGCCATGAGCTGGGGGCCTGCTAAAGCATAAAGGAAAAAAAGAGGGGCTGGAGAGATGGCTCAGTGGTTAAGAGCACTGGCTGCTCTTACAGTGGACTCAGGTTCAGTTCCCACCAACCACATGGCAGCTAACAACAGACTTTAACTCCAGCTCTAGGGAATCTAGGGACCTCTACTGGCCTCTGGGCACTGCATGACATACGTACACTTACTTGCATGCAGGCAAAATAAATACTCATACACATCAAATAGAATAAAAATGCTCTAAAAATATAAAAAAGAAAAAAATAAAGTATGCTGTCTTACTTTTTAGTTGCTATGATAAAACACCACGATTAAATGAGACTTAATAGTTTATTTTGGTTTACCGTTCCAAAGGGATGAGTCTATTATGGAGCCGATTGCAGTTGCACATGCCTTTAGTCCCAGCACTCAGGAAAGGCCCTTCTCTGTGAAATCAAGTTCAGCCTGGTCTACATAGCAAGTTCCAGGCCAGCTGGGGCTACAGCTGGGGTCACTATCTCAAAAAAAAAAAAAAAAAAGTCTATCGTGACAGAAAGGCACAGCAGCTGGAGCCAAAAATAGAGAGCTGACATCTTCAACAGCCACACAAGAAGACAGTGCAAACTGGAACTGGGTCAAGGTTATGAACTCTCAGTCTTCCCTCATGATACACTTCCTCAAGCAAGGTTATATCTCCTAGAGTTCATAACCCCCTCAAACAGGGCCACCAACTGTGTTCAAATCTCTGAGCCCATGGGAGACGTTTCTCAAACCATGCAAGGCAATTACTGGCATTCATTTTCTCTGCCCTTCCATGACATGAATTGCTCTGCTCTGCCAAACCTTGTGGGCAGTGGTCCAATACCTCTGAAACTATGAGCACAATAAATCCTTTCTCTCCTTAAATTGTTATCAGATATTTTGTCACAGTGGCATGAAAAGTAACTAATATGATTTGGGTTAGACAAAAATTTAATAGATTCAAAACTAAATGAACAATTCACTAAACAATGACAAAATATGCTGGTCTACATAGCAAGTTCCAAGCCAGCCTGGGCTACAGAGTGAGAGCCTGTCTCAAATAAAGATTAGCACCCAATAAATTATAATGGTTCAATAAAAGCCAATTATTATTACACCTGAAAACTAGAAGATATTGTAATAGCTTACATAATGCTTGTAGTTTTACTTAACTCTACCTTTTTTACTCTAAAATATAGACATAAAATTGATGTTTCCTTCATTTCCAGCAATACTGCCTTAGATCTTTTTTCCTAGTCTCACTAGAAGTAATGTTCCTCTTTTTGTCCAAGTCTGACTTTTCCTTGGAGTTATAAAATTTTTTGAAAGAAAAATATTTGGAAACTGAAACAAGATATGGAAATGGAGATGTGAGACAATACTCGGAGAAGTATCTAGAACAGCTTGGGGTTGTGGGCTCAGCCAAGGCAACTGGAAGAGATACTCTAAGAACCCAGAAGACTGGGGAAGAAAGATCTGTGTGTGACAAGAAAGAGGGATCAGGATGAGTCCAGCTGGGGCCATGAGTAAAAATAAGACAAGCAATCTGATGTGAAGCCAGAGAAATGTGGCTGGAATTAGCTTGAAGATCAGGACTTCAGATAAGGGTGTGAGTCATTAGAAAAGTGAGATGGTTGCTCTAGTGTGTTTGCTATCACAAAGCTAGGGATAATTAGTATAAATATCACATTTTAAAAAAAAACATGGTGAGTTTCAGGCATATAAAGAAAAGAAAAATTCAAGTCATGTCAGTGCTGTCACTTGATACTAGATAATTATACTTCACAGAAATGATGCAGAGGCACCGTGGTGGGAGGACTGTCTTCTGCCTGACAGATTCTGATCCAAGCAAGCGCTCTGTCACCCAGAAGTCTCAGTAATCTGAATTGCAACCCAGAAGTCACTGTTTGCATACCATATAGCAAAAACTATTTTGCAGTTTAATTAATTGTGCAGTATCAGAGTTTTCTTGGTATTATTAAAGACTATGGCATATGCATTATAAAACTGCATTTATTTTATAGATCCCATTTTTCTCCTTTAATATATTCAGTACGATCAAGCAAGTCTTACTTGTCCATCCAACAACCAGTCAACATTATCAATTTAAAAAGAAAGAACGCCTATTCATTCATTCACTCATTCATTCACTCACTCACTGAGGCAGGCTCTCACGTGGATAGCCCAGCCTCTCAAGTGCAGCAATTACAGGTGTAAACCACCAAACCCACTTTCTTTTCAACTGGAGGATTGCTACGGTAACTAAATTTTATATCATGGTCCTTTCAGAAAGGACATGCCCATTAAGTCATGAAATAAAGTTACATTAAGTTATGAAGTAATATATTTGCCGTTCGGACATGTAGCTGTTGTACCCACGAAGGAAGTCCTATAATGAAATTTTGCTTTGCTCAATTTCTTATCTGCTGTTAAAGAAATATAACCTCCTAAAGTAATGTACCCTGGAGTCTTGTGGGCACCCATCTTATCACCCGCAAATGACTCAATCTATAAACGGAGATCAGAGTGAATGCCCCAGGAGTCCTTTATGCAAATGCTAACAGACTAGTTACCAGGGGATAATTGGGGCACTTCCAATTTGTTTAAAATTTGTCCAAAGTTGAAAAGCCAATGGCTAAATTATCTTCAGCACTTGCGCCCAAAGGGCCTTAAGGCACCAGGTAACAGCATTAGACCGCACGGAGCACAAAACTTTCCTTTGAATTCATCTTTATTTTTGCAAAATATGCATAAATTTTGCCATTTTAACTATTTTAACGTACAGATCAGGGCCTTCACGTCCCTACATACTGTACAGCCCACACCACTGGCCATCCTCCAAACTCATTTTCATCACAAACTGTAGTCTAAATTTTCATTAACTCGGCTTTAGGGTTCCACTGAAGCTTTCATGCAGAGTGAGGCTGGAACAGTGGGGAACAGAGGAAAGAAGGAAACCAATAAAAGTCTGCTCAGCATGGGCTTCTGTTCCTGGAATTGAAGATACGAAGGTTTCTAGCCTATGGGACTTGATCCATCGAGAAGCTGTTGGATCACCACCCACACATCGCCACCATCACCAGTGGGTTCCGAGTGCGAAGGCTGGGGTCGGCGCAGATCCTCCGCAGCTTCCATTCCTACTGCACCGAGAGGCCGGCTCTAGCCAGGGTGCAAGCAGAGAAGGGGGAAGGAGTAACGGTGACGCGAGGAGAAAGGATAACGCGCGGAGAGTGACGTGAGAACCGACTCCAGCCTTAAACCACCCTTTCTGGTCCCTTCGGCTTCTTTCTGAGCTCTGATCTCGAAGCTCCCACTCTCTGTTGGGCTCGCGCGTTTTATTGACGCAAGCCTCCCTCTCTCGCGGGATCTCGGGAATGCGAGTTGGAGGAGAACAAATCTTGAAATCCCGGTTGGTTCCGAAGCGGGCGCGGCCGCAGCGACTCCTGGGGGGCGGGGCGCGGGGCCCGAGGGGCGGAGCCTCGCCTCAGAAGGGGAGGGCAGAGGCGGGCGCGGGGAGGGGAGATTGTCGGGGGCGGAGCCTAGCACCGGGACCTGTTGAACGCAGGTACCGCCGACTGTCTGGGGCGCCCTCGGGACGGAGGCGACTGCGCATGCTCACTGGCTGCGCTGGGCCGGGAGCCCAGCGCCTGTGACGAGCCGAGCCGACTCCAGGGTTGCGGTGGTTGCGGTGGCTGTGATAGCGATGTGAGTGGGCCCGGGGCGGGATGGTGCTGACCCGGGTAGGGCCGTCTTCCAGCTGGACGCAGAGCTCCTCCAAAGGACAGACGAGGGGAGAGGCCGAGCCGGCTAAGAGGTGAGCCCCTCACTGTCCCCCCGACTCCCGTGACCCGGGTCTCAGTCCCTCTTCCCCGGGCCGGGCAGGAAGCGGCCTCCTGCTCCTGGTCCCCGCTCTCCGGTCCCGGCCTCGGCCTGCTGCAGGCGCTCGGAGCCGGGTTCTGGGTCCGCTGAAGGTCGGCGGGGACGGGAGGGGCGGCGGCGCGCTGCTCACTCGGTATTCCCTGCTTGGTGCTCCCTGCTCTGTGCTCCGTGCTTGGTGCTCCCTGCGCTGGCTGCCCGGGCCGCGCGTCCCTCCACCGGCCCGTCCTGCACATGACACCTCGGTGTCCAGCCCCCGCCGGCCCATCGACCCGCTCCATCCTCGCCGCCTGGCCCCCCACCCGCCCCCGCCCGGGACCCTCTACCCCCTTGGCAGCTCTGCTTTCACTCCGCGCCCACCTGCCCTTTGACTCCGGTGGTCTTGGGCTGGAAGCAACGTGTCCATCCTTTTACCACTTACCCCCCTCACTCCGCATCCAGGCTCCTTCCCTCAGCTCCTGGCCGTCCAACCAGGCTTCTCTCTGCTATGTCTATTTTCCTCCCTTGGTACTTATCTTCGTTCCCTTTGGTTAGTTGTTGATTGGGGGCAGGATGTTGGGTTTTGTTCTTAAGCCTCTCCTTGCGGTAGAGTTCTCCTGTCCCACCTTGGCTTCAGAGAGGCCCCCACTCAGTTCTCTTTTGGTAACCTGTCAGTGGCCCCTAACCTCCATCCCGCACCAGTTTCTAGTCTGTAATCTTGATTTGGTTTTTTCCTCCATAAATCGTATTTTCCCATTTGTTTACTGTAGCCTTTTATTTCAGCCATTTGTTTTACTTTTTACTAAACCCCTAAAGAGTGATAGGACACCCTTGTCTTCTGTCTACACTCGGTATCCGCCCAGTATTTGGTTCGGTTTCTAGGCTTCTAGGTTAATAACATTTCTTCATTTTTGCACTGTCAAAGAATGACAGCACACTTACTGTTATATTTACTAAAGCTTTAATTTTTAAGAATTATCTATACCTGTCATACCATGTGAAGCAATCTGAACACTTAACAGGGTTAAGATTTACTAAAGATTTATCCTCCAGTAATATGTAGTTGTCCAAAAACAAATCTTTAAATAAAATATAACAAAACTTACTTTATAAGGTTTATTGATTTGGTATTTTATGCCTTACTATTTCTGTTGGTTGCATCATTTTCTTGAGTGTCAGCGTTCTCATTAGTAAATGCATCCAATTTCTGCTAATTTAAGAATAGAATTACTGTACTCCCTGAAGAAGAAACAATGGAGAACAGAACTATTCATTTTTTTTTAAAATGAGGAGAAGGATTTTCTGAGTAAATTTGGAAGGTTTCCTCCCCTTTCATTTCATTATATTCAAGATCTGATTATGTTTCTGTAAGTAATGCTGTAGTATGGTATTTTGGAGGCATCTGCTGAAGCAACTATTTTCAGTGAAGTTTGCCCTTTTTTTAGGGTTGAAGATCAATTGGATTATGTATTTCATTCTGGAATCTCAAAGCAGGCCACAAACAGTAAATTCTTCCTTACTTTATCTATGCCAGGTAGGAATTAAGTTTTTCTGTTTCTATTTTCAAAAGGGAAATACCAAGGGGGAAAAAAGTATAGTTCCTTGTTTAAAGTAACCTAGAAGTAAAAAGTAGAAGGATTGGTTGTTACACCCCATTTCATTTATAAGAACCAGCAATGACTGTGTGTTGAAGTGAAGAACTCTTAAGCATTTAAGACTTTAAATGATTTTTAAAATACAGATAGAGATAATTGACATTTCTGAAAGAAGCTTGCTCTTCTTTAAAGGCAGGTCTTTTTATTTTTAGGGAAATACTCATTAAAAATTTATTGTCTGCAAATTCTTAGTATTATAGTCAGTTTTATTCTCTCAGAAATTAAAATAAGGATTCATGATATATAGCAGGCACTGGACTATAAATGTCAAGAGATTTGAACTCATGATATGACTCATAATAGTTTGTAGAAGCCACTTAACCTCTACCTCAGTGTCTCCACCTGTAAAATGTAGGTAATAATGGTAGCCACCCAGTAATCTGTCAGTAGCCATCCCCCATCATTTAAATATGCTTAGGGCCACCACAGATAACAATTATTATGTAAATACTTAATTTTTGTCTTTTTAATTTTAGATTAGCTAGTCAGAGAAGTTGACTGTTTAAATCCCTTAAGATCAAGCGGAACAGTTGGACTTTTAAAAAAAATTTTAGATTTCTGTGCAATATCCAGAAGAAGGTTAGTAAACTATGGACCAGCTTTGATTAATGTTCATACACAGTGAAACAGACACTGCATCATTCACTGTGTAAGACGGATCTGCCCTTTGTTTGCCAGCAGTTGATACTGAAAAGAGTGGCAAGAATTGTATCTTTAGTTACCCTCTTTAATGGTCTGTTGTCCTGTGTTTTCACTTTGATTTCTGTAAACTCTAGACCCTTCAGAGTTGGGGATGAGAGAGTAGTGATATAGAAAGCATTCTTACTGGACCTACTGGATTTCAGAAAAGTTACAAACACAGGGTGTTAGGCAGCTGTGTTTTCAGAAGGAACCAATAAGGCAACTCCACAGTGGGTGGCGATTTTTAACATGTACATACTTAGTTATCAAGGATGTGCTAAATGTAAAATAAAAATCAACCTCTCTTAATAGAAATAGAAAGGTATCCGATATATTGTACTTAAAAGATAGCTCCTACTTGAATAACATCTTACATTAATTCTTGTTTTAATAAAACCAACTCTATGAATTACCTCTTAACCAAGAAGCCATTCTGAGAACATTATAGGATATATTTCTTTCATGGAGTTAGGTCTGTCAGACTATTTAGAATACAGAAAGTATTTCTAAAGTATGCTGCCAATATAGAAATCTACCAATAGGTTAACTGAACACAGTAGGTTCAAAAAAAGTCTGGAATATTTCTCTTAAATGTTACAAAATACCCTTTACCAACAGTTCTTAGTTTATTCTTCACCAGAATAAGCATTCCTTTATGAATCTTCACCAGAATAAGCATTCCTTTATGAATCTCCTCAAAGTTAACCTATAGGATGCAAGTGCATCATTCATAACTGCTTTTAAAACAGTGTTGACTGCCATACCTGCTCTTTGACATTGTCAGGATTCCAGGACATCCTAGACTTGCCTTGGAAATGTAATTCACTGCTGATGTGTAACACAGTTAGGCTTATCATCATCACTTTAAGACCTTGGAAACCTATAGACCCATAACTATCACTTTAGTCTTTTGGGATTGAGAGCTCCAGATTTTCAGACTACCCTCATCCTTACTCAGCTTTAAGACTTAAAAGTAGTGGGAGGCTGGAGAGTTGACTCAGCATTCAAACATGCTTTTAGCATGGTTGCTCTTGTAGAGGAGGACCTGGGTTCAGTTCCCAGCACCCACATGGCAGCTAACAACCATTGATAACTCCAGTTCCAGGGGATTCAATGCCCTCTTCTGACCCCCGTGGGCATTGTACAACACGGGTGCACTTACATACATGCAGACAATACACTCATACACATAAAATAATAAAAAAATATATATATATTCTGCCAACATGTGATAGGGTAAAATTGCTTGTAGGAGAGTTTCAAAATGTCCCTCATACAGGTAAGGCAGAGAAGTGTTAGGAGTGGTATCAGTAGAAAAAAAGTCTTTGAGTATGTAATTGAAATATTCAGTCAGTTTTTCCCCAGCACTTAAATCTGAATTGGATTTTAATTGGAGCTAATCCATCTCCTTAAAGCCCTTGACCTGTAAATGAAAATATTTGCAAGACATACAGTTAAAATGTATAATTACAACCAGTTTACTTGAGCTGAATAGACATTTTTGTGAATGGAATCATATTTAAAAACTGATAAAATAAAATCACAGTATCAACTCTTTATTGAGCACCGTGATCAAATACCATGCTTAGTGCTTTATATATATTCAGCTGGTAATTATAAATATTATTTCCATTTGAGAAAATAGGTTTAAGTCTGAATTAGAATTCAGATATGCTATCAAAGGTTAACTAGTAGACTAAAGAAAACAAGAAACCATAGGCTATCAGGAAAACATCATTTCTTAGAATATCTTAAGAAAGTTGTAAATCTTTTTATTCTAGCTCTGAGTTTTGTTTTCTGTTGGGATAACCAATAAGAAGTATTTTGAGCACTGTTGGGCAGATCCTGGCACTGGATTAATAGATGATAACTGTAGGTCTTAATTTCTGTTCGTGTTAAGAGAAATAATTAGGCTTTGGTAATTTTGGCTCTTCTGAGGTTTTGAAGGTTTATAATAGATGACATATTCAAAGGTATTATTCTATCCTATGATACTGTCAGGGTTGTTTTATTACATAAATGTATCATTAGAAAGTTTGCATGAACTGCTTTTAATAAATGCAGTTTTCCTGTTTTCTAAATAATATTGATAAGGTCATTCACATGAAAAGTTCACTTTATTCTCCTGTAGTAAATGGAAAAATGATCAGATTGCTATAGTTCCTACTATATTTTCTTTAAAAAATTTTTTGGCTGCTCCTTTTTTTTTTTATGGCATTGACATAGTTTTCTAATACTAACAATGTTTTTCTTTCTTTGAGAGTCCCTAACTAATATAAATGTAAGTTCTAAGTTTGGTAATAATTTATTTCCCTTTTAATAGACCACTGTTTAAACACTTAAATGAGAAGAGACAGTCTCTTTAAAAGAATACTTGTTTGTGTGATTGTAGGGCATGAGAAATTTAAGGATTGTATAGGGAATACTGTTAATTGCATAGGAAATTGAATACGATTAATTTTTTGTGTGTATGAGTGTAGTGCCCTCGGAGGTCAGAAGAAGGCGTTGGATCCCCTGGAACTGGAGTTACGGTTAGTTGCTAGCCACCATGTGGGTGCTGGGAATTGAACCTGGGTCTTCTGCAAGAGCAACCAGTGCTCTTAACCACTGAGCCATCTCTCCAGCCTCTACAGTTACTCTATTAAGTGTGATTTTTCCCAGTAGTGTCGTTTTCTTATTTTTCTTTTGGTGGGCATGTTTATATTTATCTCGTGGCATTATGATCATTAAATCTGTTTTCTATAGCTTGGATTTTAGAGTGTGCAGGTGAAAATCCAGGTAGTGGACTTGAACACCTTTGAATTTTTGTCCTTTTTCATTATTTCCTTACTATGCGACCATGGATTAGTTACAGAAACATTTTGCTCTTTAGTTTCTATATTTTTAGAAGTATTAACCAACATAATTAAAGCTGCTAGTACAGGAATTGCTGTACCAATAAATGTTATGTGCCTATATTAGATTTTTATTTTACTGTTTTGTCTGCATTTGGTATCACTAGTGGAGAAACATCGCTTTTCAAGAGCATAATTTGTCTATCAAGCTATCTTACTGTCTTTTTTTTTTTTGGAAGATTTACCTTCTTTCCCCTCCCCCAGAAGAAGAATCTAATTCTCTGTTCTTAACTTTCCTGTAATCTGTGCAATATCACTTATGGCTGGCGAAGTGGGCTATAAATTCACAGTTCACTTTGATAAGTGAAAAGTGGCAGTAAAAACTTCTAGGTGAATGATTTCCTTACTTAATGTGCCCTCTTTACTGTGTTCTGAGAAGCTCAGCTTTCTATGAATCGCTTTTTTAAACGGTTGGTGTTACTGATGAAAGTGTGTTACACATGCAAATGATTCTGAGTAAAGTAAGGAAAGGTTGAAAGCCATCCAGTGCTGGTGATCTTTAGAGACTGGCACATGACAGGTGGCTAGGCCATTTGGAGCAGATGATAATCCAGTGACTGAGCATACTTAGTCCCTGCAAGAAGAAGCTTACAAAGATGAGTAGATATCATGGCCTCAGCCAGCAGAAGAAAGAACCGGATGTAAATCAAATACAATTGCTCATATAGTCAGACAGTGCTTACTTAACCAACTCAGGTGGTCAGTTCACACTGAAAGCAACCTTAGGAATGCAAGACTAATAATCCAGATGTCCCTGGCCAGCTGCTTTCAGTGTATTAGGACTTGATCAAGATTAGCTCAAAGAGTCCTTGTAGAGTAGAGCTGTGCTCTGCTCTAGGTGAGTGAAGCTTAGGAAAGCTGAGTGCGCCTTCCACAGAGAGGCCTGTCTTTCTGTTCCTTGTTACAATTGTTGTAAGAGCTTTTTGTTAGTCACAGGAAAACAGCATTCTAAAGACTTTTTAAATTGTTCCTTTTTAGGCTTACTATTTATTCTTTTAGAGAAACCCAAGAAAACTGACACAAATTTTACACCAGTGCTATTGGATGCATTAAATTAACCTCATTCTAGATTTAGAAAATTTCTCTGTCATAATTAAATTTTACTACATTTTAGATATTCTTCCCACTGTTGGTTGCAGATCCCAAATGTGAGTTTCAGTTCCCAGTTGTCTGTTAGAATGTTCCTTCATTTGGTAGTAGATTCCACATGTCTGTGATGTGATGCTCTCACCATATTGAATATGAATATTTAATAACAGCATGGCTCCTAAATGCAAGCTTAACTACATTAGTTATTATTCAGCTTGAAAAACTGAACTTTTTCTAGTGTTAGATGAAAAAATATTTCGTATTTTAAGAAATGATAAATCAGTTGCCAACAAGGAGCCTTTCAAAGTGATTTTAAGGGTAAGTTGGTACATAGGAGAATTTTTTTCTTTTTCAATAGGTGCTCTCTTATTATTTGGACTATCAGTATTACTGGTTCTGAACCCGTTTATCTTATAGTTGTTAAAGTTGTTAAAAGTAGAATTTAGAAACTGCAACCATAGCATCTTCCCTTGATGGCAGGTAGTCCCAATATTCTTTAGTTCGACGTGGGATGTGTCATTTCTAATTTGTTCAACTTTTTCCCTCTGCCCTCATAGACAAAACATCCCAAAGGCATCTATGGGCCATGGTGGAAGAGTTAAGACTATGTGTTGATTTCTATGAGAGAAATCAAACCTCTCTGGGACTGGCGTGGCACGTCTTTTATCCCAGCACTCGGAAGGCAGAGGAAATTGAGGCCAGCCTGGCCTAGATACCATATTCCCAGCCAGTTGGAGCTATAGGGAGACCCTGTGTCACAAAACAAAACAAACAAAAGATATTGTCATTATAAAAAATGATATATTTATGTAGTCTTTTGTACTGAGTCTTTGAAATTGATTGTATTGCACTAAAGTGCTTCTTTTAGTATTCTAATTTTAATAATTAGATGATAGCCCTACTAAAAATGAAGCTATGTTTAGTGGGGAAATATTTTACACTATTTCATTGTTGTATTGAATTCAATTGAGTAATGAATTCAGTTCCTCAGTCAATAGTCAACAGTTTTGTTGTAGTCTCTGTATTGGACAGAGGAGGCATTTCTGAAAGACCAAAAATGACTTCCAGAGTAATCATTGAATTTTTTTTCCTTTGAGAGAAAATTAACCTTTCCTGAAGTATTATTATAAGGTAATTTTCTCTCCTTGCTATCAAATTTGGTGGGTGAAAAAAAAAAAACCTCCTCCTTGTCTCTGTAAAGACTTTTCAGCATAAATCTTTCCCTTAGTATCTGAGTCCTCTTTTCGGGATTGGGCTTGTAGACTGCTTTGCTGTATTATCTGTTAGTGACCTAGGAAATGGCTCAGGAAGGATTCTTTTTTGATTGACCTCCAGATTATTCAAATCTTATTTTCTTCTTGGTGAGTGAACCATTTAGTTTAAGGTAAATCAGGTGATTGATAGCTTCAGAGACCCATGTTAATGTGATAGGTTCTGAACCAGCCACAGACAGTGTGCAAGGCTGTGAGACTCATGGCTTGAAGTGATTACAGAAAGCCACTTGCTGTGGAGAATCTCCTGTGCATAACCTCAATAGAAGGAAAGCAGTCCTTTAGGCAGTTTCTTTAGTTCTTGAGAAAGGATAGACCAGGACTTTTCTCAAAAGTTTCATAAGAATCTGTAAATTAAAAGTCAAGGGGCTGGAAAGATGGCTCAGCTGTTAAGAGCATTGGCTGCTCTTGCTGAGGACCCAGGTTCAGTTCCCAGCACCTACAGGTGGCTAACAACCATCCTTAACTCCAGTTCCAGGGGACCTGACATTCTCTTTTGATCTCTGCAGGCATTGCATGCACTTGGTGCACTTATATACATGCACAGAAAACTCTCATACACATAAAACAGATAGATGGTTGATAGGTAGATAGGTAGGTAGGTAGGTAGCTAGGTAGGCAGGTAGCTAGGTAGGCAGGTAGCTAGGTAGCTAGATGCACACAAAACATTCATAAAATAAATAGATAAATAAATAAATTTTTTTAGAAATCCAACTGTTAAGCCATGGAATGAATTTGCAGTGTGGTTGAATTTGGTTTGAGGTATACAATTTTTTATCTTGTTTTTATCTTTTTTTAAATGAGTTGGCAACACTTAAAAGTGAAATATCACTTTTAGGAAAACAATTACGTTCTCCCTCCTCTTGATGTAGTACCTGATGGTGTTGAGCCAGCAAAGACTGGTAGAGCTAAGTAGCATTTATGTTTTACAGATGGGGAAAAGACTACTTTATGACAAGAGAATTAATTGTATACATTACCTTTGACCCCGAATGTTCCTCTAATTTTTCTTTCCTTTCTCCTTTTACCTGTTCACCTTTTCCTTAAGTCACTTCTTTTTGTATTTTTTCTTTTAAGCAGTAAATAAAAATAAAAACATCTTTGCTATGAGGGGAAATCAGTGAAAGTCACAGTAATTTAGCAACATCGCTTTAAGTATGTGTACACACACACACACACACACACACACACACACATATTTCTTTTTAGGGATTATTCAATTAAAAGGAAAGGTTTAAGGAAAACTAGATAGCAACAATAGAAAAAAAGTATACCAGAGCACGGGAGTCAGAGTAGAGGAAACTTCTGAACTATGAAAGGAATTTATTCATCAGTATATGTTTTCAACATATCAGTGTAATTCCTTTCTCAGATGTGGTTCATTTTAAATAGGAGAAAAATAATATTGGAATTTTTAATGTTAATATATTAAATATTCCTTAAAATTAAACTGAGGGCTATTCTAGTTTGCTTTCAGTTGCTGTGATAAAACACTGACCAACTTGGAGAGGAGAGTTTATTTCATCTTACACTTCCAGGTCACAGTCCTTCATGAGAGACTTGGGTGGAAAGCTGCTTGCTCCTTCACTCCCAGGCTCATTTTGAGATACCTGGTTTTTTGTTTCTTTTTATTGAATTTTTGTGTATATAAAGCCCCAGCCTACTTGCCTTGGGATGTCACTGTCCACAGTGGGCTGGGCTCTCCTACATCAGTTAGCTATCAAGAAAATGCCCACCGCCTTGCCCACCAGCCAGTCCAAAGAAGGTAGTTTCTCAACTGAGGCTCTTTTTTTCCAGGTGTATCAAGTTGACAACCAAGATTAGCTCTCACAAGCACCTACCACATATCTAGCAATAGGAATTCATCAGTGAACAGAGCAACCAGAATTTCCTTCCTTCATAGAGGTTATATTTCAGCAAAAGAGATGTAATTAAGAGTATCGAGGCTAGATTGGTATCTCATGCCTACATAAACCCAGTACTCAGAGGCAGAAATAGAAATATTGGGAATTCGAGGCCAACTTGGGGTGTGTCGTGACATACTGTCAAAAACAAAAAAAAAAAATAAAAGTTTTTAGTATATTAGGTGTACATACGTGCTTAGAAAAGAGACAGTATGCTGCAAGCAAAGAGTACTTTTGATAGTGTGGTCAAGACAGGCCTAATTGAGAAGCTGGCATTTGAGAGCTGGTATTTGAGTCAAGCCCAAAAGAAGTTAAAGGAGTGAGTCATGTGGCTAGCTGGAGGGAAGAATGTTCCAGAGGAAATTGAATACAAAGGCTCCTAGGCCTTTGGTGTGTGCCTGAGGAATAGAAAAGAATTAAGTGTAAATGAAGTATGCAGACTTGTCACTAGTAGATGAGGTCAGAGAAGTTATGAAAGATCCAGATATACTAGAGTATAGATTAAGTGCATTTATTCTATCAGAACTGTAAGATATAAAAGACGGAACAGTAAACTAAGCTGTTTAGATTTGGGAATCCAAAATCCTTCCCGGCTTTTACAGCT
>NW_008358101.1:6369672-6394022 GCF_000622305.1 Nannospalax galili
GCTTCTCAGGGTTTTGTCCTAATCTTTGCGATTTAAAAAAAAAAAAGGAACTAGAGTGGAGAGATGTCTCATCGGTTAAGAGCACTGACTGCTCTTGCAGAGAACCCAAGTTTGAGTCCCTGCACCCACAAGGTGACTAACAACTATCCATAACTGCAGTACCAGGGGATCCAAAACTCTTCTGACCTCTGTGGGCATTGCGTGACAGAGGTAACACTTGCATACATGCAGGCAGTACACTCATTCATGCACATAAAATAAAAATAATGAATAAAATATGTTTTTAAAAAACTAGACCACTGTCCAGAAAATATTCCAGCCTGTGAAAAATAAAGGAGGGAAAGACGTTCAGGGCAGAGAATTTCCTTTTAAACAAGAGAGGCAGATATGCAGGCATCACTTGAGTTTCTATTCCATGAGTAGGATCACTTGGCCACATTTCATGGGTAGGGTAACTTCTTGATAGAGACTGAGAAATACTCTCAGGCTGGGTAACCGTTTGCCTAGGAAAGGGCAAAAGGATATGAGAAGCCGTGTACCAGGCTGCCACTCTACCCATCCAAATATCCATGTGTGTCCTGTTGAAAACACTGCTGCATGCCTTTCTGAAAAACAAAACAACCAAAATGCCCTCCATGTGTTGCACTAGTCTAAGGTCATGGAGACATCTGCAAGTCCAGTGACCCATAAACAAACAGCTATCTGCTCTACCTCCATTCCTCCTACCCTTGTCCAGTATTTTGTGACGAGATCAGAAGCAGAACAATAAAAGGTTTCCCATTTTTAACAAACAGTAAGAAGCACTGCCTAGCTGAGAACAATGCTGGCCTAGAATGACAAAGATACCTTTCCCTGGAAGTGGAAGGCTACCCGAGTTCTGCTTTCTGGTTTGAACGCCTGTGTCTATTGCATTATGATCCCTCTCCTTGCTGTCTGGGTACCCCTTCCTTACGTTAACCTCTATAGCCACGTTAAAGCTCGAGTTGAGAGTTTGTCTGCTTTGGAAGGTAGAGCTTTCATAGCCTGTTTCCAGCTACTGCAGATTCTAAAGCTTCCAAGTTACACAGTCACAGGCTTTTGTAGGTTCTTTGACAAAGTGTTCTGTAAAAACATAGTGAGATTTTTCTGTTTTTTCACCATTCCATTTTATGTGATGGTAACTAAACTAAACTTCTTTCCTGGATTTGTTTCTCTCTGTACTCCCAGTACATTTTAATGGTCTTATTTTATTGAGCTACATCCTTATCCCTCATTTTAGTGTCCATTTTCTTGAAACAATGTGGTAAAATAGGTATTGGTGGGATAGCAGCATCCTTAACCTAATCTTAACCATAAATTTGGGTTCCTGTGTTTTGTCAAGAATTTTTAGAATTCCCTTTGAAGGTACCAATCCTGATTTAGGATATTGGAGTAGTAGACTGCAAGATGTTAATTTCTGCTCTTTTATTTCCTTCCACCTTTGCTTACAGACTAGCCAAAGTAAACATAGCAAAGGACCAGGGTTATGATACTTTGTATTTACTTTTCTGGGGGGCTTTGGACTTTTATGAACAACTAGTTGTGCAAGTTACTGTAGACAACATTTTTATCAGTTGTTTTGCTCTATGTAAGAGGGTTACTAGTATAGTAGTATGTTTCTTTACTGCCCGGTGTGTAGTTACTAAGCTAGTGCTATGTATCTTGAGATTTTTTGGTTACAACTGTACCCTACTTCTGGTATTTATTCATATGTTTTAGGATTCTGTTGTAGCTATACCCTACTTTTTGTATCAAATTCTGTACTAAAAAAAAAGGCCAAATTGCTACAGTAGGTTCCCCAAATGAAAGGAGCTTAAGAGATTAAAGTTTATTTTTCTTTCATGTAAAAAGCCTACTTCTGGTTTATGTAAGAGGGTTACACTGTACTGTAACAGGGATGGAAGTACAAGGAAGGCAACCTCAAAATGTTGGGTCTTGGGACTCATATCTTAAACCCATGTTAATACCTTTTTGCTATACTGTGTATACTAATTGCTTTCTTACAGTTGGTTAGCTCTTTTAAGATCCCAAACTGAGCTGTACTTTTCAACTATTGTCATTGAGAGCTCGTAGTAGATGTTCAGTAAATGTTTGAATGAATACCTACTTTATATATTCAAATGTGTTAAGACATAGAGACTTGACCAGACTTGACTCAGAGTCAGTGCCAGAGTAGGATCTAACCCTGCTCACAAGAAAATGGACATAGGAGAAGCTGTCTTAGAGTAAATGTTATTTCCATGAATGTGGAATAGCTTATATAAAGAAACATTGATTTCATCTATTTTGATCATTTTATACTGCTGATGAGATTATTAAAGTTGAAAGTAGCAGCTTTAAAAGTTGACAGAGTTTCCACCTTTATGACAGGGGAGAAAAAATTAATAAACATGGTCTTCATTTTAATGTTTTTAGATCCTAAAATGATTATACAAAAGGCAAAATTTTTTAAATCTAAATAATATTTGAAATGTGAGGAAAAAATGTAGCATAGTCAGGCATCATTTTTGTCAAAATATTTTAAGTAGCTTATTTTACACATACAGGTCTGCATGAAATCTATGTATGTGCATACGTATATGAAATTTCAAAAATCACTACTCAGTTATGTAAAATTATGAGCTCTACATCGTAAAATTAATAATAGGCTTCTAATGTTTTCAGTGTTCATGAGAATTGTTTCTGAATTCTTTGTTTTTGTACTGTGAATTATACATAAGTGAATCCTTAATAGAGACATATAATAGTTAATGATAAGAATGAAATTAGAATGTATTCTCAAGCTTTATGGAGAATGTAGATCTTATGTGTAAATTGAGAATGTAATGACGAGTAGATATCTTTGAAATAGACTTTTTTATATCTCCAATTTTGTTTGATATTTTATTGTTTCTTTCTCATAGGGGAAATAATATATTTTTAACATCAAGAGTCAGTAACTGTAAACTCAAGATTGGTTATTTAATAATGTTAAAATGAATTGATCAGCAGAGGTAAGAATATAGCATTTCTTTTGCACTTACTTCATTATAAATTAGAATGTTTGCTACATTTCAGTAAAGTGCTTTTTCAAGAACTGTGAAGGGTCTGAGATTTTATTCCACTTGCAGCTAACAAGTTAGCCTGCTATACTGTGGAGACATATTTTGACTTTTAAGACACTATACAAACATCATTCTATAGATAGTCTAGAACAAAGGCTGTTAGTGTCTCTGAAAAGGAGGAATACCAGAGGTCACTGGAGAATTGCCTCCCAACATTTTTTTCTCTAAATTACTTTTTTAAAATAGATGTTCTTAGTAAGGCTGATTGTTGTGAGGTTTGTTTTTTTTTTTTTGTTTGTTTTTTTGAAATAACAAAAGATAGAAACCACTCAAATACCCAAGAATAGGTGATTGTTTAAACTGTAAGCTGCTTGCAGTATAATAGCTACAATTTAAAATAATGTCATATTATTTTATGTGTGGTGGGGCATGCCTTTAATCCCAGCACTCTGGAGGCAGAGGCAGGGCGGATGTCTGTGAGTTCAAGGCCAGACTGGTCTACATAGTGAGTTCCAGGCCAGCTGGGGCTACAAGGAGACTTGTCTCAAAATAACAACAACAAAAAAATTAAATTAAATTAAGTAATGTCATACAATTACATTTATTGGCTTAAATGTTCATCACAAAGTTAACTGAGATAAGTAAGTTCTATAATGTACTTGTCACTGATTCCAGTTTTATATAATTATACTAAAGTGCACATACGAAACTATATATTTTAGTGGAATTATAAATGTTTTTTCATTTGCCTGTGTGTGTTTCTTCTTTGAAAATGAATGCTTCAGGTTTTTATAATGAAGGGGGGGAAGTCTTTTATTTCTATTTTTTTTAATATTTTTAAAAAATTTCAAAACTTTTATTTTCTGTATGTTTTGTACCATGTGCATGCAGTGCTTTCAGAGGCCAGAAGAGGGTATTGGATTCCCCTGGAGTTGAACTTATATATGGCTGTTAACCGCCATGTGGATGCTGGGAAATAAACCCAGGTCCTCTGCAGGAGCAGCCAGTGCTCTTAACCACTGAGCCATCTCTCCAGCACCACCCCCCCTTAAAAAAAATAAAACAGCTTTAAAATGTCATTTAAGAACTCAACAGCAACAATTCATAGATTATCACATGGATGTCATCAAGGGAAAGAATCTTAGAAAAGCATTGTAACCAACAAAACTTAAGTGATAAAAGTAGCCTACTGTTTACTTGGATTAAGCTAAGTTAGGCTGATAAATTGATATTTTTGTTGTGTTTCTCATGATTTCTCCCCCACCCTCCTTTCTAACTAAGGTGCTGTTACCTGATTTGTCCTCTGGGTATAAATTAAAAATGACTGAAGTTCAAGCAATGGTAGAATTCTCCGTGGAGCTAAACAAGTTCTACAATGTGGATTTATTCCAGAGAGGGTGTGTATTTTATTGTAAGAGTTTAATTACATGTGTTTGTTCCAACATATACAAAGAAAGCAATGGGCTTGTATTCAGGTGATTATTTTCTAAGAAATTTTATTTAAATGCATATTTGGAGATAATTCACAGGGATTTGGCAGTAAAGCTGAGTATATTTAGCATGTATTTGTGGATTTGTATTGAGCATTAAAAGGGAGGGCTTTAATGGAAATGTGTAAGATCTCATTTTTGCTTTTTAAAATATGTAGTGTAATGAGGAAGTTACATACACAAAACAGCTAAGTAGAAATATAAAACATATATGATGAAGCTTCAGTAGCTATAGGAAGGCTGTAGAGATTCAAAGTTACAAACATTCTAGCCCTAAGTAAGCATAGTTAGTTTTTATTTACTCTCCCCCAATTTTTAAAATTTAAACATTTTTTTTTTTAGGATATCATACATGAGCATTGTATTTACATCATTTCCATTCTTTCCTCTTCCCCTTCCAGCTCCTCCCACATCACCCCATCGCCTCTCAAATTCATGAGCTCTTCATTACTATTACATATATATGTGTGTGAGTGTGTGTATATCTACATATGTAGATACACACAACCTCCTGAGTCCTTTTAATATTGCTCTTGTGTATGTCTGTTTAGGGCTGACTACTTGAGATTGAATAACTTATCTTTTTAAAAAGTATTTTATTATTTTCATTTTGTGTGTATGAGTATATTACCAGCATGTGTATAAGTACACCTGTGCCATGCAGTGCCTGTGGAGGTCAGAAGAAGGCATTGGATCCCCTGGAACTGAAGTTATAGATGATTGTTAGCCACTATTTGGGTGCTGGGAATCGAACCCAGGTCCTCTGCAAGAGCAGTCAGTGCTCTCTCTCCATCTCTCCAGCCCCTAATAACTTATCTTTTAAAAATATTTTTATTCTTTGAGAATTTTATGGACATTCTTGTTTGAAATGTCTTGAGGAAAACAAGCATTGTCTCTGTAAGGCAGTTTTGGCTTTTATCAGTTGTGTTGAATTTCTTGACTCTCAGCAAGAGAGGCAAACTAGATCTGAAGGTGAGGGGTTTCTTTCCCTCCTCATGTCCCCTTATGTTTTCCTGTTTATCTTGCCTCAGAGAGATAGGATCAAAGTATGGATAAGGCTTGAATAGGCAAAGATGAAGTAAAAGATCCTTTTAGTAAAAGAGAAATTTGAACCAAGTAAGTAGTGGAATCAAGTCTTAGCAAAAGGAATGAACATATTTTTTGTCTGTTTCGTCATTTAGTTAGTTTGTTTTGAGTTTATTGAGATCAGTTTTGCTCTGTAGGCCTGACTGGCCTTGAACTGGGGCAGTTCTGAGCCTCAACCTTCCTAGTGCTAGGAGTGTTGCTGGGTATGGTGGCTAATGCACTTGGGAGGCAGAGGCAGGTAGATCTCTGTGAGATTGAGGCCAGCCTGGTCTACATAGCAAGTTCTAGACTAACTGAGGCTACAAGGAGACACTGCCTCAAAAAAAAAAAAAAAGGCAAATTGTGTCAGGCTTTAATGTCAGGCTTTAATGTGTGCAGATGAGTTGACACTGGATTTAAGAAACCATGAGTAGCTTCCAAGTAAGAATAAAATTATGATTATAAGTACTTATTAACTTGATGAAAATTGTGATATGTTAAATTAATGATGGCATGGAAGAAACAGAAATATAACCTGGCATGGTGGTACACACATAATCCTAGCACTCAGGAAGCAGAGACAAAGGATCATGAGTTTGAGGCTAGCCTGAACTATATAAAAGTTCAGCCAGACGTGGTGGCGCATGCCTTTAATCCCAGCATTTGGGAGGCAGAGGCAGGTGGATCTCAGTGAGTTCAAGGCCAGCCTGGTCTACACAGTGAGTTCCAGGCCAGCTGGGGCTACAGGGAAACCCTGTCTTAAAAACACCAAAAAAATAATAAATAATAATAATAAAAGTTCCAGATCAGTCTGATCTATACAGCAAGAGCTTGTCTCAAAAACAAACAGAAAAACAAAAAAATCCAGAAGAAAGACATAGGCAGCAACTCATAAGAACTTGCAGTCACTCCCGCTGCAGCTCTGAAGGTCTGTTCAGTGATGATAGCATCCAGTGCTCAGGTCCGTAATGTGTCGCCTTAGTTTCCCTGCATTCCAAAAGAAATGAGGAAACAAAATTTGGTAAAGGAAACTGGATTTATTTCTAGCCTGGTGAGATAGAAAGGGAAGGAATCTGATTCCTCTCCACTGTGCCTGTGGCAGTCTAACAACTTATAGAAAACTATAAGAAAAAAGCTAGAAAATACATAGATTGAGTTTAAGACAGTTTAACCTAAAGGTTCTTTCCTGGGGAAAAGACCACTGGGATCCAGTTGCCACTATTTTCTCCTTTCCCTATTATAGAGACATTTTTAAAATTTAAATTCAGGCTTAAAGGAAATTTGTTAAATGTTCCTAAAGATCCCCCATTTTTTGAAGAAAGACTCTGGTGTTTCATAAAATAATAGGCTTTTGGGGACTGGCAGAGTTTTTTGTCCATTCCTTTGGTGGATGTAGGTCAGGAAGTCTATTGTATTTTTTCTTTGAAGATTAGCTTCAAGCTCAGCTTGCTAAATACACAACCTTGAGTGAAGATGAGGGATGAGTGAATGTCTAGTAACTGAAGTCAGAGCTACACATGTCTTTATAAAATATAGAGTATCCGTCTCACCAGGGCTCCATGAAGTCCATCCTCTCACTGTAGTAGGGAACCTGTGACTAGCTGGGTACAGTAGATTTCTTAGTTTTAGGGGTATTTGGGGGTGGTGATTTTGCCATCTTGTTGGAAACAAGAAAATAGCCCTGCTGTGCTCATCTCTGCACCTGTAGTCTCTCATTCATCAGCAAAATAACCTAACTTGGTTCTCAAAACAGAGAGAAAGCCCAAAGAATTGAGCAGAGGATGCAAGGCCCCTTAAATTGGCACATTGTTGCTTCCACTGTCGTTTGTTGGCTAAGCACGTCACACAGAATAGGTTAGGAGTCCAGACTGATGGCTCTTTGGACTCAACTCACTTCTCTATGCCTGATATGCCCTATTCCATAATTTTATTTTTTCTCACAGAGATCTACCTGCCTCTGCCTCCTGGGTTTTGTATGATCAGCTCTCTTCAATACTTAAAAAACCCATGCCCATAATTTTTTTTGAAACATGTTCTCCAAGTGTAATCACTACCACTTGAGAATCAGAATTTTGTGGGATCATTCCTGTGAACTTCCTAAAAATCATTTTATCAAGCTCAAAGTGTTTTATTTAGAACCCTCTTTGTGATTTGGGGGGGAACCCATATAATAACATTCTCAATTTGAACTTTGTGCATGGACTTCACCTTATATTGAAATTCTTTTAGGAGACTAGAAACAAAAACATTTTATTTTCCAAGTAGCAAAGTTAGTCCCTCTAGACTCTGCATGTAAGGTGATGAATCCTTTCTTTAGCTTATCCTATGCTGTGCAGTCTTACAAGGCTTATCCATACTGACATTGTTAGATTGTCCTTAAAGTCAGTGTGTTTTAAATTTTTGTTATGGTGTATATCAGTGGCATCAATTTCTGTATTTTTTATTTATAGTCATGGTAATACAGCTATTAACAGCCATTAGCAAATACCAAGCTTGAATGGCATTGCAACCAGCGTGCATTTCTGCTTGAAAGTCTCTGTACATTGGCTGAATAGTTCTGCTGAGCTGGGATGGCTTGGCTAAGCTTTGCTGGTTAACTCATCAGTCCACAGTCAGCTGATAGGTTGAGTGAGTGCTAGCTGATGCAGAAGGGCCTCAGCTGGGCAGACATAGCTTTGTTTTACAGTTTTTCATCCTGCAGCTTGTTCTCCTGATGGAGACAAGGATCCAAAGAGATGAATGGTTCAGAGAGACCTTTTTTTGTTTTGCTTTTTACAAAACTTTATTTTATGAATATGAATGGCTTTGCATATATAAATACACCCATTTGTATAATGCCCGTGGAGGCCAGAAGAGGGTATTGGATCCCCTGGAACTGAAGTCATGGACAGTTGTTAGCTGCCATGTGAGTACTGGCCTCTTAACCAGTGCTCTTAACTGCTGAGCCATTTCTCCAGCTTCGTGAACACTCTTTTAACCATTAGCTTCAATTTTCTTATTGTCTTCAAGAAATGCATTCACATTTCCAACACAAAAAAATAAGTATACATTTTTTCCCCATTTTTTGCTCTTAGGCTAATCCACATTTCTTTCTGATTTGACTACTCTTAAGTGATTTAGCAAAATCATCATTGATTTTAATATATCTTCTGTATGAAACTCTAGATCTAAGAAGAACTTGTATTAGTGTCTTACCAATAACTCAGTGAGGGGCTAAGGAGATCGCTCAGCAGTTAAAAGCAGTCTGCTCTTGCAAAGGACTTAGGTTCAGTTTCCAGCACCCACATAGTAGCTAACAACCATCGGTAACTCCAGTTCCAGGGGATTTGACGCCCTCTTCTGACTTCCATGGGCATTTCACAGATGGGTGTATACTTACATATATGCAGGCAATACACTCATACACATAAGATAAAAATAATTAAAAAAAACTTATTGAAGGGCAAAATAAATTTTCATAGTAAAACACTGCCCTGATTACCTGTGAGACTTGATTTTGTAGCCCTCTGCAGCTTTCTTGCACTGTTCTTTGTAATGGAATTTAATGAATTGTTCACAAATAGCCATTCCTTTGGTTGTGAGCCCAAGCCTTTAATGGTTGCACCATCCCTCCAGCCCAAAGAGCCATTCTTGATTCCTTATGTCTATTGAAGATCATCCTGGAAAACAGTGTTTTAACATGGCATGGTGGCACATCCCTGTGATCCTAGCACTTTGGAGGCATATGCCAGAGGATTATTGCAAGTTCAGTGCCAGCCTGGTCTACAAAGTGAGTTCTAGTCCATGGCTACATAGCAAGATCCCCATCTTCAAAAACAACCCTCCCCCAAAAGAAGAAGAAGAAAATGGTGTTTTATTTAGCATGTGTATGAAATAAGAAAGGTATAAAAGGACAGAAAGTCATTACTTCAGTGAACTCTTGTAATGAATTCTTTTTTAAAGAAAAATTACATTTATTTTGTGAATATAAGTGTATGCGTGTGGGTGTGTGTACCACAGTTCACATGTAGAGGTCAGAAACAACCTACAGGAGTCCCTCCGCCATGTGAGTCCCAGGGGTCAGACTCATGTTGTCAGGTTTGGCAATGAATGCTTTACCCACTGAGCCATCTTGATGTCCTCTTCTAATGAATTTTTAAAATTCACTGTACATAGACATTTTTAATTCAAGTATTTTCTTACATTGTATTTTCTACATTTTTATTATTTTTATTTTTATGTGTATGAATGTATTGCCTGCATATGTGTAAGTGCACCTCTCTCATGCAGTGCCGCAGAGTCAGAAGAGGGCATTGGATTCCCCTGGAACTGTAGTTACAGATGGTTGTTAGCTGCCGTGTGGGTGCTGGGAATCGAACTCCAGTCCTCTGCAAGAGCAGCAGGTGCTTCTAACTGCTGAGCCACTCTCCAGCCCCAGAAGTTGTTTAATAAAAGGAAATAATTCACCTTTATTCAATTATTACTGGATATTTTAATACCCTTGTTAATTGATACTGCTTCCCCCCGTTAAAATCTTCCTTAGAATCCTAATATGTACCTAAAGTTGAGAAATATACCACCATATTTAAGATGCTAACCTAATAAGCATAATAATCTTTTTAGTTTGAATTATGGCTTCTGTTAAATAAAGATAAAAGACATTATAAAGCATCTAGTTGGAAAACTCATACTACTTATAAACTATGTGAATAATTTGTTACAAAACAGCAGATACACACAATTATGTGTTATAAGGACTATATATAATTGATTGACCAATATAAGGTGAAGATGAGGATTGATGTAGGCAAACCAGGCTATCTAGATGTCCGGGTAATAATTCCTTAAACAACTCTTCACTTAAGTAATTTGAAGCAGCACCCATTCATTGTTTTTCATAAGCATCCAGACTGGCTGTGCTGATGTCAGCCAGCTTTGCCCGAGCACCTGTGGTCAGCTGTGGGCTGACTGCTCTGAAATGATCTTGTCATGGACTCCTCAGCTCTTTTCCAGTACCTCATCTTCCAGCACACTAGGCCAGGCTTAACCACTCTTAATCTTTAGCTGAATTGCAAAATTACATATTTGCTTATACTTGTTGAATACATTACTCTGCTTAAAAATTATTTCAGAAAGTCTACTTGCCTTCAATAGAGAATTAACATTTCTAATTTATTTACATAACTACTTTTCTGTAATTGCATTGTTTTTCCTTGGTGAAAAAAAAGTGTAGATATGAACAATCTAAATAAATTAATTTAATGTGTTTTATAATTTTGTTAAATACAGTGACTTTATAACCCTAAAACCAGAATTAATATTCTAAAGCATTAGTCACAAGTGTAGTACTAAATGGACTGTGAATTTAGTCCTTATAAATGGGTATTATAAATTATCTTAAGGTTTTATTATATTAGAAGTACACAATCTGAGGAGAACCAGTGACAACAAAATGTAATAATATACACATAAGAAAATGCCAAAGTAAGACCTATAGTAACCCCCCAAATGACTCATTCAAAATGTCTGTCAAGAGGGCTCCAAATGAAGGAATATTGCCCTTTACAAACTCAAAGAAAGATTACTATTTGAGCATCTGCTTTCATTGGCCTTATCCTTTAGGATAAGTAAGGGGGGGTAAACTGAGGCATCCCAACTTCAAGTAAACTGGGGGAAATTTTTCATCTCTTTGGAAGTCATCACAAAATTACTGAGTTCTGTTTCTAGAATTCTTTAGGTCAATGCTATTGAGAATAACTCATCTGCAAATTGTTTGTTGCCATCTCAAAAAGAAATAGGACACTTTTGCCAGAATATAAATTAATATACTGCTTTCTTTACTGAGAAAAGTCTTGCTATAAAAAAAAGTCAACTGAAATACTGTGCTTTGTGATTTGTTTACTTTATTTCACCACAAACTGGTAACAAACACTTCAGAGACTCACCAGTTTATGACCACATTTTAAATATCACAACTTTAGAGTATTAATCATTGATTTCTAGAGTTGAGTTTAATTCATTTTGGAAGAAAGCAAATTTATTTAGCTAAATATTGTCAAATATTTAGATGTGGACACATGAACAGAATGTTGCTACACTACTCTGTAGTGTAGCAAGTAAAATGTTACCAGACTTTGATTTGTTCTTGAGTCCATTTGGGAAGCCTATAATAGAGCGTAATGCTAACAGTGAAACAAGTACTGAGGGAGATTTCTGTTGTGCTAGAAATCCAAAGCAATCCTTTGTTCTTCTTTTCTTACTTGCTGTCTGGAGTAAATTACATACTCGGAGCTACTGTTGCTTTTCTTAATTGTGTCATGGCACCATGTCCATGTCAGAGTTGTACTGCTGCAAAGCAAAGAGCATATTGTCCTGTGGAAACGGAGGTGAGCAAGAACATAGACAGAAAGCTGTTTTCTTAGAGTTTAGTAATGCCAAAAAGCCATGGAGCCTAATGCTCTTAGAAAAGCACTGTAGCTCTCAAGGAACCAGATTCAGTACAGCATGGCTTTAAAAACTCATTCCATTTATTTATTGATTGTAAATGGGATGGGGAAGTATGTGTGCAAGTTCCACAGCAAACATGTGGAACTCAGAGAACAACTTGTGGATCAGTTCTTTCCTTCTACTATGTGACTCCTGCAGATTGAGTTCAAGTCATCAGGCTTACCAGCAGGTGCTTTTACCTACTGAGTTGTCTCATCAGCCCCAAAAGTACCTTTTAACAAGATTATATTAAATCTGTTCATGATTCTGAAATTATTAAGCTCATGCTAAGTTTATGGTTTGATTCAAAGGGCTATAAGCTAGAAAAGAGAATTTTACCTAAATTTTTGTATTACTGACATTGATTACAGTCTTGATGGCAGTTCATATGTGATTGGATACAAGTAGTCATCAAATAGTCATTGTTGTGCTAACCCTTATCTCTACCTAGTGTCCATTTTAAGAATTTTTTTTAATTTTTATTATTTTTTTTTTATGCGGATGGGTGTTTTGCTTCATGTGGTTCAATACCTGTAGAGGTCAGACGAGGGTGTCAAATCCCCTGGAACTGGAGTTATTGATGACTGTTAGCTGCCATGTGGGTCCTGGGAACTGAACCTGGGTCCTCTGCAAGAGCAGCCAGTGCTCTTAATCAAGAGTCCTCTGCGAGAGCAGCCAGTGCTCTTAACTGCTGAGCCATCTTTCCAGACCCTCATTTTAAGATTTTCAAGCATATTTTCAAGAGGCAGTTTACCATTGCTTCTGCTTATGCTCTGAGGGTAATACAGTCTAGGTCCACTTTGTGTTTCTTTAATGAAAAGTCGAGCGTGGAAAAAAAGTAGACTAAACAGTGCCTGTGACCTAGGCCCAACACTTTTTTTCCTTATTTCACCTGTAGTCAGTGTGTTTCTGTAACACATAAGAACTTTTGTTTTTATCATTTTTATAAACTTTAATGTAGTTGAGGAAATTTTCCCCTTTAGCTTGTAAATGTTTTTAAGTTAATTGAATGGGATTAATTTCTACCCTCAAATCACAGGTTGCATTGATTATACATTGCTTAGATTTTTTTTAAAGTATATAATTGGTGATTTAATCTGAAGGTTTAATTAAATTCCAGCAGAGTTCTTAAAAAGAATGCTCAAGTGATGCTATGTTCTTTTGGATGCATTGCAGAACATAGAATGTCTGGCTGCTGTGTTTTTTTGACAAGGCTCATCCAGGTGTTACCAACCTGGTAGGCCCTTATAAAGTTCTCTTTAAATTTAATTGATGGCCTCCGTTGAAGGTCTTTGCTGAGAGTCATTGTATTACCAGGGATTTCAAAATAGTAAGATTGTAATTCTGTTGCTCCTTTGGCCTTGTTAAATCCCTTAAATTCAGGGATTCCCTGAAGAGTGTGTTTCTTCCCTGCTTCTTACTTTGAAGTGCAGTCCATGTGGACAGGGCACAAGGTTTTTTTCTTTATCCTCTTCAGTTATCTTCAGGGTATTCCCTTGTATGCTGTATTTTTATTCAATGCCTAAATGAACTTGGATCTTTTTTAGCATGTTTGAGAATGATATGATTTCATTATTCTGTTTGATGCCCAAAGGACACCCTTCATTTCCTGGTTTCTGTGACGTTTCTACTGAGCAATCCCCAGATATTTGACCAGCTGTTCAGACCTGCAATCAGCCAAGATTTCTGCTGGTTCCTTTTGCTAGAAAGTAGTACGAAATCAATATTTGTGCTAAACAAACATGTTTTGGGGGGTTCTGTGCTTTTAGGCCTTTTCAGTTGGCAGAGCTAGCAAATTTTTGTGAGAACAATAGATCACAAATTTTTACAAATATTTCCAATTCTAATTTACAGTTACAAGGACTTTACTTTTTTAATTTTATATTTACATCTCTTCAGTTATACTGAAAATCTTACTTCCCAATGACATAAATAATTATTTGGTTTATTTGCTATGTATGAAGATTATGTAAGAATAGTTTCAAAATAACAGCAGCATTATCACTCAAAAAATTTCTTTATGGTTCTATTATTGATAAAGTATAGCCCATGAGGAATAAGCAGTCAAAATACTCTATATTAAAAGTCACTAAAATAGGGCTGGAAAGATGGCTTGGTGCATAAGGGTCCTTGCTGTATAAGCATAAGAACCTGAGTTCAAATCTCTACACCCATGTAAAAAGCCAGGTGTGGTTCTATATGTGAAACCACAATGCTGGGACTAGGAGTCAACACCAAGACAGGAGAATCACTGGGGCTTGCTGACTAACAGCCTGGCCGAAAAAACGGTGAACCCAGGTTCAGTGAGAGACCCTGTCTCAAGGGAATTAGACTGAGCGCAGTAGAGAATACCTGATGTCTTCCTCTGGCCTTAGCATGGGCTCATGTACCTGTGCACACAAGCACATACTATATGTATATATAGATGTATATTAAAAATTAGAAATTACTATAAATAAGTCTGGAATTGTAATAAAGTAGATACTACATTATAAACTAGTTTGTTTTAGTGTTATTTAGAGATTGCCATTTTTAACTGTTTTGTAGTTATATAAAATTATAATGGTTATTTTTTGGTACAACCTTCAATTTTCTTCTTTTAAAAATACTTGCAAATAAATACATAGTCATGCCCTACTTCTCAGGTACATAGTGTACACACTCTCTGTACCGTGCTTTTGTCGGTTAAAAAAAATTGTAGCAGTCATCCATCCACAGTGCGGTGACACTCCACATTCTTTTTTCAGCTGCGCTGCACCACATTGCAGTGTAAAGGTGGGCTGCTGAGTCACAGGCTGAAGGTCTGTGGTTTTGTTCTTTTTCCTCACCTTACCAATAGGGCATTGTATGGTTGTGCATTATACAATAGGGCATTGTATGGTTGTGCATTCTCAGTGGCATTGTTGGGAAGCCTCTGTTTGCCCACACCCTTGGCCACAGAGTATTTTGTGAAACTGTTGGGATTCTGTCAGACTGACAGATGAGAAAGAATATTCTTTTGGGGGCTAGTTAAATGGTTCAGTGGGTAAAGGCACTTGCTGCCAAGCCTGACGACCTGAGTTTGATTGGAGGACCAACGTGATGGAGAGAGAACTGACTGGAAAGTTGTCCTCTGACCTCTGCTCACTCAGTGTTTGCAGTCTGCCCCCCTCACCCACACAGACAAACAAATACAAACAATTCAAAAAGGAAAAAAAAAAGAAGGGGCTGGAGAGATGGCTTAGTGGTTAAGAACATTGACTGTTCTTGCAGAAGACCTGGGTTTAAATCCCCGCACCCACATGGCAGCTAACTACTGTTTATAACTCCAGTTCCAGGGGATCCGACAGCCTCTTCTGACCTCCGCAGGCATTGTTCAACACGGGTGCACTTACCTACATGCAGGCAATACAAGCATACACTTGAAATAAAAATAATAAATAATTTTTTTTAAAAAAGGAAGTGTGAAGAGAGAAAAAACATCCTATATACCCATCCTTTTTGCATTTCTGTTTGTAGAGTTTCTTCTAGGGGCTGATTATCAGGTTTTATCAATCAGTTTAGATTTGCTGGAATGGCTGAGCACAGAAGCAGCCTCACCTTTGGCCTTCCTCTCTGCTTTCCCATAAATTGGGATTGTTAATTCTACCCTGTCTTGTCAGCTCTTCAGTAATTGGGTAAAGGAATGTTTTTGTAGTTTATCAGGCAGTTTTGTTTTAGTTAAAGGTTTTTGTAAATAACCTAGCCCACCCTGCCTTTAAAACAGAAGTACTTTATTTTTGCTGGCAGGAAAGATAGCACCACTATACCCCACAAATGTTGAGTTCTTTTTTTTATTTCATTTCAGCATAGAATACTTTATTGACACAATATCTAATATACCTTGTTCTGAACTGATGACCATAGGACACACATTGGATATGGCATTTTAACAATATTATACTTTGTTTTCTGTTTTCTATTTCCACATTAATTTCTACTTTTCTGATAATTATAATTATTACCAACAAATCTAAGTGGGAAATGAATCTAATAATGTCCATATTTCTAACTAAGGTCATATTTTATATAATACTAAATAAAATACTATTCAGTGTATCAGTTGCTAATTATGGGAGTACATAAACAGGAGGAGACACTAGTCCTGGGGCTAAGTCTGGTTTGCCCTGGGCCAAATCCATACATACCCATTTTTTCATGTCCATTGCAACAGGGATGAATACATGACCCACAAATTTAAAAGATACATATTACCAAACCTTTAAGTAAGTTCACAGATCCTTCATGTAGACTATGTAGGTAGTGCTTTATTCTTCACAAATATCTAATAGGTTTTCCTTAATGTATTGTAGCAGGTGGCTTTTCATATTTAAAAAATTTTTAAATCAAGAGCTATTCTACAGGATTCAACTTGATGTTTTGATACATGTGTAAATTTTGGAATGATTTAAGCTAGTTAACATGTCTGTGCCTCAGCTACTTTTTGTGTGTGGTAAGACTATTAAAAGTCTTCTCAATTTTGAAATATGCAGTATGTGATTATTAAATGTAGTCACTTTCTATGCAGTCATCATTGAGACTTAATCTTAACTGAAACTTTGTGTCTTTTAGCCAACATTCATGCCCCCTCCCTACCCCTTCTGCCCCTACTACCACCTTTGTACATTCTACATTTCTGTATTCCACTTTCATGAGTTCAACTTTTTTTAGATTCATTTGTAGCTAACTTAGGTAGGAGTTGTCTTTCTGTACCTGGATTATTTCACATAGCAAAATGTCTTTCAGGTTCATCCATGTTACTGAAAATGACAGAATTTCCTTCTTTTTAAAGGAAATATACAGGGCTGAAGAGATAGCTCAGAGGTTAAGAGCACTGGCTGCTCTTGCAGAGAACCCGGGTTCGATTCCTAGCATCCACATGGCAGCTAACAACCATTCATAACTCAGGTTCCAGGGCATCCAATGCCTTTTTCTGATCTCCAACAGGAGTGTACTTACATACATGCAGGAATACACTCATACACATAAAATAAAAAATAATAAGTAAAATATATTTTTTAAATGTTTATTATTTTTATGTGTATGAGTGTATTGCCTGAGTGCGTGTGAGTGCACCTGTGTCGTGCAATGCCATGGAAGTCAGAATAGGGCTTTGAATTCCCCTATTTTAAAGGCAGTATACATTTCATTGTATATATGTGCACCATTTCTTCATTCACTCATGGATAGACAGCTAGCTTACTTAACTGTTGTGAGTAATGCTTCAATACAGAGTGCACATACAAATTTCAGTGCCTTTGGATATACTTAGTAGGATCGCTGGATCATAGGGCAGTACTATGTATAGGTTAGGAATAACTGCTGTGTTGTTTTCCATAATGACTGTACTAATATACATTCCTACCAGTAATACACAGAGGCTCCTTTTGCTCCATGCTGTTATCTACACTTGTTCTTTTTTGTTCTTTTTGGTAATGTCATTTTATTATAGGTAATGATATGAATTTAAAATTATGTTTTCTCTATCTCCAAATTTAACAAACATACATTGAACACTTAACTCTCTGTAAGTTGCTACATTTAGGATTGTGTTTAGACACGTAGCAAATATGACTGTTTCTATAAGTTCAAAATGAAACCTTGTAGCATTTTAGTCTCTTAATAAGCTTTTTAAAATATATATATATTATTTTTATTTTATGTGTATGAGTGTATTGCCTGCATGTATCTAAGTGCATCTGTGTCATACAATGCCTATGGAGGTCAGAAGAAGTTGTCAGATCCCCTGGAACTGGAGTTACAGAAGGTTGTTAGCCACCATGTTGGTGCTGGGAATCAAACACAGGTCCTCTTCAAGAGCAGCCAGTGCTCTTAACTGCTAAGCCATCTCTCCAGCCCAAGTCTTAATAAGCCTTTATATCATGTAGTTATATTTAAAAGTTATAATATTTCACTTAATATTTAGCCACATTTGTCACATGGGAGTTTCAAAAGAGCCGAGAAAACTTTGCTTTCCTCTAACTTAAAGGCATCACCTGATTTGATTTTTAGTCTCAGTGTTTTAAGTTTTCAAGCGACCTTTATTTCAATAGTCCTCTCTGTCTCTGTGCAGTTTTTTAAGTGCATTTAAGGCCCTTGACCTTTTCATTCACTGTAATTAGTTCTGCCTCTATCACCTTGACCTATGTCCTCTCCAATATTTATAGTATTTACAAGTTTAATCATTTTAAACTACTCTTGAAAATTATTTAGAAAAAATAAACACCTAGCGGATCTGTAAACTGTTACGGGAAATGGATACAACTATAGGAAGCAGAGAAAATGTGATCAAACTTATTATTTAAACAGATATAGAATATACAAGTTGGAGCATAGTATTTTAATGTTTTTAAATGACTTCCTCATTTATTTTGCTTTTAGTTTTTACCAGATTCGTGCATCTATGAAAATTCCACCAAGAATTCCCCACAGAGTAGAAGCCAGTTTGTTACATGCAACGGGTAAGTCACTGAATACTTTCAAGTTAAAAATAAAAATCTGATGTAGCATATTGGTCAATGGTAACGTTTAATAAATACTTTTACCTTTTCATTATAAATCTAAGGTACCAAACAGCATCATTATGGTTTCCCTTATAAACAGACTTGATTAGATTTCACACAAAGAACCTATGAAAGAATGTATGTGAGAGTTTCATGAAAGCAGACACAGGTAGAAGTATCAATTACATCATGTAAGCTGTAATTTTAAAAGGTACACAGTAAAAATCCACACATAATTTGACTTATAATTACAGGGTTTTGGGGTGTTTGGTTTTTTTGGTTTGTTGTTGTTGTTGTTATTGTTTTGGTCTTTTTGAGACAGGGTCTCCCTGTACCCCCAGCTGGTCTGGAACTCACAGAGATCCGCCTGCCTCTGCCTCCCAAGTGCTGGAATTAAAGATGTGTGCCACCACACTCAGCTTACAGGGGTATTTTATGATAAAATTTATAATATGCTTTTGAATACTAGGTTTTCATCCTCTTGAATACTGGATTTTCAGATGTATGTCACCAGGCCCAGCTATAATATGCATTTTTTAAAATTATTTAATCTTGTTTGCTTTATTTTGAATTCCTAAAGTAAAAATATGGACTGCTTCACGAATTTGCATGTCATCCTTGCGCAGGGGCATGCTAATCTTCTCTTTGAAAGCATTGTTTTAACCAATATTTTTCCTAGATTAGCTACTATAATTAGAAAACATTGAGGAGAGCCAGAAGGCAATGTGGGAAGTATAAAATAGGCAGATTATTATAACTGTTATTTACCAGCGTTTGAGGAAAGTTAGAATTCGTGAGGGTAACATGATCATTTGGCATTTTCTAGCATTCCTGATATCATATACATGCTGAGCATCTGTAATCTCCAAATCTGGAATCTGAAAAGCTCCAGAAGTCGACAGCTCCACATTTGGACTGGAGTTGTAGATCATTGTTCACCTAGCATGAACGAGGCCCTATTGTAAACCCTAGCACAGCAAAGAAACCAAATCGATCCCACACTTGAGCACTGTGATAGGTTGCTATCAAAATGGAGATACACTAAAAAAGTGTTATATGAAATTATCTCAAGACTTCATGCACAGCATATAGGAATTTTTGCCTTTAACTTGGGTCTCATCACAAAGATAGCAAAACAACCTGAAAAGAAAGGCAAAATTTGAAACACTTCTTGGTTCCAAGCTTTCTGGATATAAATACGCAACCTGTAAGTGATTTTATTCCATGTAGTTAGGAAATGAAATGGTTAGTGAGAAATTCTAGAGTTAGTGTGGAAGTCTGATATTAAATGTTTCTGGGGACTAGAGAGATGGCTCAACAGTTAAGAGCACTGACTGCTCTTGCAGAGAACCTGGGTTTGAGTCCCAGCACCACATGGTGACTGACAACTGTTCGTAACTCCAGTCCCAGGGTATCTGACACCTTCTTCTGACTTCTCTTGGGCATTTATTGCATAGCACGGGTGTACCTACCTACATGCAAGCAATACACTCATACACAAAAATAAAAAGTTTAAAAAAATTTTTTAATGGTTCTCGAGATTTGAGTTGCTAGTTATCTTCTTTATCATACTGCAGATACTAACATGCTAGTTAATGTTAGATTCTATGAATTGTACATAGTAGGAGTTTTTCCTTCAAAAGACTATCAAAATATTTACTAACGACCGTTACTGCCAGGTATGGTAGAGTGCGCCTTTAATCCCACCACTTGAGAGGCAGAGGCAGCTGGATCTCTCTGCATTTGAGTCTAGCCTGGTGTACATAGCGAGTTCCAGCCCAGCTGGGGCTACAGGGAGACCAGTTCTCAAAAAAAAAAAAAAAAAAAAAAAAAAAAAAGACTGTTACTTATGACCACAAAAGAAAATAGCTTTGTTGTCTTAAGAAGGGGAAATGAAAGGTCATGTAAGTATACATACTCGTCATAAGAAGCCTTGTGTACATTCACTTTCAAGAAACACAGAGGTTGTAAAGCAACTGACTTTTCATACGGTTTGTTGCCCATCTTTGAACTTCCTTACATGTAGCAGTTGAAATATCTTGGTTTGTGTCCTCTCTTGAAGATACCAGTTGAAAAAGTGTCAGGCTTTTGCTTGTGAAATACTTTTCAAGATGGCAAGATAGTTTATATAAATTCAGAAATGTTCTTGAATACTTTGACGGATTGAATTTTTAAAATAGAATCAGTTACTATATTACAGTGAAGTTTGGAGAGAAGTCAAATTTGTGAACATTCTTAACAATTGATATTAAGGCATATGAAGGCATGAGGTTTTTTTATTTTTTTTTCATTTTAGACTGGATAAATTTATGCTGAAATTAATATTTTAGTCATTTTAATTTGGAATTAGTGAAATCACATTTTTGGAGGGGATTTTTTGAGGCAGGATCTCCCTGTAGCCCCAGCTAGCCTGGAACTCTCTATGTAGACCAGACTGGCTTCAAACTCACAGATATCCTTCTGCCTCTGCTTCCCAGGTGCTGGGATTAAAGGTGTACGCCACCATGCCTAACTGAAATCACACTGCATTTTAAATGTTTATATGTGAAATTATCTAGAATCCAGAAAAAATAGAATTGGGGATGTGAAGTCATGTGGGGATGTGAGAAGAATCGGATTGGGGATAAGGAAAGAGATAAGAATTCTAGAAAGAGAATTGGGGAAATGATAAAACATATACAAGACCAGATACATGTAAATTCCTAGCAAATAATTGAAAGGTCTAAATGAAATGGGTTAAAAGAAAACAATTTCCTAATTTCATTAATTATATTACATAGTCTTACTTGTATCAAACTGAAATATAGCTCTTTATTCATGTTAGATATAACTTCTTCATTTTCTGGCAAATGGATTTCATGTTTAAGAAATTAAAGGGGCCAGAGGGACGGCTAGAGGTTAAGAGCCCTGGCTGCTCTTGCAGAGGACCCAGGTTCGAATCCCAGTACTCACATGGTGACCAACAACTGTCCATAACTCCAATTCCAGGGTACGTGTTGCCCTCTTCTCACCTCTGAGGGCTTTGCATGACATGGGTACACTTAGATACATGCAGACAATACATTCATATACATAAAATAATAAATTAAATATATTTTAATTTTTTATTGTGCGTTTATAATTTTATACAACAGTTCTTAATCAAATCTAGATACCCCCCATCCATGTTTCCCCCATCCCCCCACCAAACTTCATATATTCCACCCTACCTGTTAAATCCTCACCAGTTAAGCATTTGTACCCAGATTTCCTTCAGTATAAATTCCTCCACTGGAGTTTAGTCAGACCATCTAGAGACCATTTGTAACTCATATTCTCCCTCACCCAGTAGCAGTCAGTCTCCAATACTTCTCAGTCTATGGCCTGCCCACCACCCATTTCTCTTCTCCCCTCTAGGCCCTTGTTTAATTTAATTGGCATGAGTCCTGTGCTAAGTGTCACCATTGCCACAAATTCACATGTGCAAGATTCCAGGGACCTGAAAGCCTCAGTTTCCCTATGTTCATGAACGAGGGGATCTGACACCCTCTTCTGACCTCTGCGGGCTTTGTATGACATGGGTGCACTTACATACATGCAAGCAGTACAGTAATATACATAAAATAATGAATAAAATATTTTTTAAAAATAAAATTTCTGTTACAACTAAAATTTTAAAATTAATAATTCACAGAATTATTTCTATCTTATTTTTCTTAGGTCCTAGATAACTACCTGAGATTACTAGAAATTTTAGCCATACCTAGTATTATGAAGTAATTCCAAGAAAGAGTGAATGTCAGAATTAACAGGCAATAGGCATAATGATAAGTGGACAAATCTCTTTGAAAGTAAAATCTTATCATATATTAAATTGGTGTAGAAGGTAGAATTAAATGTCAAAGTATTTAATCTGGTTGATGTGTTTCATTGAAAATTGCTTTGTCATTGTAACTTTTTTTTTTTTTCCCGTAAGTCACCTTGACCTAAACTTCATGAAAACATTAGCTCTACTTCTTGGTTGCTGAACTGGGAACGAGGAAGGACATCAGCAATAAGTTATCAAAAGATTCAGCAGTAGCCCTTGATGGCTTTTCCTTCTCCAGCAGTCTTTGAATGACTTTGCTTGCTGCTAAGTATTATATGCAGTTCTGCCGGGAATTCTTTTTTCTGTCCCTAGTCAAGAAAGATGCTGTCACTATCTTGATTGACAGTGATTCACAATGATGAATCTGGACAGAAGTCTTAGAATCTAGTAGTTTCAACGATGTAAAAGTTATTAGTTGTGCCATTCAGCACCTTCTGGACCTTTAAGCCATTTCTGTTCTGAAAATTGAAGTAGATGTTATTTCATGGCAACAAGGAAATGACATTTCTATGCTTTCATAGTTGTTTGTCTGAGGCTATTTGAATATTTTACCTTTAGTGATTTGTGAGCCAAGTCCATGACTAGTAGCATTCTTTCAGTGACTTCTTCCTGCCGTAACTGACCTCCAGATCCAGGATTCGCTACTTTACTTAACAGTGACAAGACTGCATTAAGAGTGAATCAGGATTTACTACATAGGTAATTTCAGAGCACCAACTCAGTCAGCCTTAATTGCATTTTATCTCTGAAACTTTGACAATTTAGATAGTTTGATATTTATATTTAGTCTTATCAGACGCTTCTTCTATCAGATGTTTCAGTTATCAAATAAATATTTTAAATTTGTTGTTTGGTCCTGATATATTCACCAGAAAAATGAAAAGTTTATAGCTGCTCAGTCCCTTTTTTTTTAAGAGAAAAAAATTCTGAACAATAGAAATGAATTTCTTTTATGGACACCTCTATTTGAGTAAGTCTCCACAATTGATATTATTTTTTTAATGTATTATTTATTGTGTATGAATGTTTTGCCTGCATATATGTAAGTGCATCCTGTGCATGAAATGTTCATAGAAGCCAGAAGAGGGCATCAGATCCCCTGTAACTGGCCACCATGCAAGTGCTGTGAACCAAACCCAGGTCCTCTGAAAGAGCAGCTAGTGTTCTTAACTGCTGAGCCACCTTTCTAGTCCCCCCTCCACAATTATTATTGTTGATTGATTAAATAGTAATTCTAAAGATTTTGGCTTTTTGAAAATTTATACAAATCAAAGTTGAAGCACTAAGCCATTTGTATGGCATAAATGTTACAGAGAATGGATATCATTCATAAAGTAATGCTTTGTTTTATTTAAACATTTTTAAAAGAATTATTTTATTTTTAATCATGTGTAGATGTATATGTACATTTACAAATACTGGAGCCCATGGAGGCCACAGGTCTTGGATCCTCTGGAGCTGGAATTATAGGTAGTGGTTAGCTGCCTGACATGGGTGCTGGGAATTGAACTCAGATCCTCCGAAAGAACAGTGCATGCTCTTAACAACCAGTGTTCTCTTGAACCAGCGAAAGAGTTTGTTTTATCTGTTTTTCCCTAAGAATAATACTAATAGGGTACTCTGTTTTCGTTTTATTTCTCTTTGCAGGTATGTTTCTCCTGTATTGATCTCTAACTTGCATGCTTAAAAACTTTACAGATGTTTTGTAGGCTCAGTTGTCTAACTGCAACTGAAAGAACTGATTGAATATTGAAAGGGCATGGAACTTGCCTCTTGAGCTTCCCTTTAGATTGATAAGCCTTTTGCTCAGGAATACTTGAAGATAATATCTTAACTAGTGTGTGTATCCATGTACGTGCGTGCGTGTGTGTGTGTGTGTGTGTGTGTGTGTGTGTGTGTG
>NW_008358101.1:6394042-6396910 GCF_000622305.1 Nannospalax galili
GTGTGTGTGTGTGTGTGTGTGTGTCTGTAGATCCGAGGTTGATACTGGGTGTCTTCCTCTATTTTTTGGAAACTCGATTTCTCACTGAGCCAGAAACTCACCAATTCAGTTAGACTTGCCAGCCAGGTAGCTCTAAGGCGCTCCTCTGGCCCCCAAAGAACCTTGGTTACAGCACCCACCACCATGTCAGCTTTTATGTGTGTGCTGGGGATCTAAACTCTAGTCCTTAGGCTTCCATATCAAGCACTTTACCCGTAAGTTGTCTTCCCAGCTTCCTGGAAATGTATTTTCTTGGATTGGTCAGAGTTCCCATGTCAGGAATTGTAAAGAATCCTAAGTTTTTATTTTGCTCATTGTTAAAAATCATTTTCCGCCAGGCATGGTGGTACATGCCTTTAATCCCAGCACTCGGGAGGCAGAGGCAGGCGGATCTCTGTGAGTTCAAGGCCAGCCTGGTCTACATAGTGAGTTCCAGGACAGCTGGGGCTACAGGGAGACCCTGTCTCAAAAAGACCGAAAAAAAAAATAATAATGATGATTTTCCATGTTTTCTCATTATTTCTGTACATTTTGTGAGCAGAGATACTTAGAAAGACTATTGTAGACTTAGAGAAGGATGTTTGTATAGTGGAGAGCTTCGAAAGATATAGTCTTAGTTTGAAGCATTGGGTATATTTTTTTACTGTCCAGTATGATAATGATAATGCACCTTCTGGTGCAGAGGTTAGATAGATGTGCTCCTTATAAAGATTGAGGTGACCAAGAACTCAGGGCATGCATGATACTCACCTGGCTAGTCTCCATGTCAAATTCCATGGGTATTGGAGGACTGAGAGGAACCGCTGTGCAACTGCTTGCTATGCTAAGAATTAAAACATCTTTTGTCTTTGGTCTAAGAGTTTCATGTACTCTGCCAGGTCTGTACACTGGCAGATTAGCTGGTTATCTTATGAGTGGAATAAAATTTCAGATTTTTTACATTTTTTTGTGTGCTTGTTTTTGAGACAGGATCTCATGTAGCTCAGGATGGCCTTGAAATCTATTGATCCTTCCTCCTCCCTCCACCTCCCAAGTTCTGGAATACCACCATCCTTGGCCTGTACAGCTCTGAAGTGGTAGAGAAGAGAGTTGATAATAAGAATTGAGCTGCGAAGCCCCAATGAGTAATAGAGGACTCTTTGATTTAGTGTACAATATGCCTGTGTGCATACTTTCAGTTTCACCAGGTGGCGTTCAGTTTGGAGGGATTATATATATATATTTTTTTTGGGGGGGGTCTTTTTGAGATAGGGTTTCCCTGTAGTCCCAGCTGGCGTGGAATTCACCAGGCTAGCCTTGAACGCACAGAGATCCTCGCCTGCTCTGCCTCCTGAGTGCTGGGATTGAAGGCATGTGCCCCTACGCCCAGCTGAAGGGTATCTATTTTATCCTCCCTAGAAATAACTTTCTAGACTCCTGCTAGATTGAAGTAGGGGTAGCAACTTTGTGCCTGTAGTGGAGGAAAGAATATAGGAATCTCTTCTGTTTACTGATTAGTTATCTTCTCAAAAAGCATTGTTTGTATAAAGTTGTTCTTTCCCTTCTCTCTTTCTTTTCATATTTTTCTCTAGCACTTAGTACTTTCAAACATACCATATCATTCACTTACTGTTTTGGTTTTCTTTTACCCTCGCCCACTGTGATGTAAGCTTTATGAAGTCAAGAGATTTTTATTTCTTTGATTTTGTTATGTATTCCTCAAGACCTAGAAACCTCTTGGCACATACTACTCAGTAAATATTTATTAATTAGATAAGTGAATAAAGGACTAAAATGGTTGTACATCTGTTGTCCTTGCCCTTAGTTGGAGAATAAATTAAGTTTATTATCTACAAGTCACTGATGCATCTATTCTATAGTTTTCAAGATTGATGTCAATTAAGCGCAGTCAACTTTCACTGAAAGTTATTGCTAGTCATTCCACAGCAATTTGGAACTATTTCTGGTCTGTGCTAAAATTCATTGGAGGGCATTCAGGAAGGCAGTCCTCCTTTTTTTCTGTCTGAGTGTTTCTAGCACTCTGGCTTAATAAATATTGAAAATATATATATATATATATTACAGGTCCAATGAGGTTTACTGGAGAATTGGATGTGAGGCATGGAAGAAAGAATCATTTCTAAAGATAATTGATCTAGGGTTGGAGCTAGGATTTAATCCTAGCCAGTTTGGCTCAAAAGTCTATGTTCATCTGCTATCCTGTGCTGCTTATTGATGAGGAAAAAAAGCAAAAGAACTGAAAAGGTTGACTTCTGATTTAAGAAGCGCCCTACAAGAGTATGATGTCTAGAAAGGCAAATTAAGAAGTGCTTCAAGGGCTGGTGACATGGCTCAGCAGTTAAGAGCACTGGCTGCTCTTGCAGAGGACCTAGACTCCCAACACTCACATTGGTGCTAGCCACCATCCAAAACTCCAGTTCTAAGGGATCCTTCACCTTCTTCTGGCCTCCGTGGGCATTGACACACTTTATATACATGCTGGCAAAACACTCAGACACATAAAATAAAAACAAATAAAAATTTTAAAAAGTGTTTTCAAGAATGAGTTGAATTTCCGTATGTTGCATTCATAAAGATTAACCGTGGTACTTTGCAGGAAGAAAGTATACAAGGTGTGGATACCAGGAAGTGAGAATCAGTGTGCTTAGATTCTGGCACATGGGCTAAAGAGAGAACAGGAGATTGATTAAATAAATATACTAAATACTAAGGACTTGAGGTATTTGCCAGAAAGGAAAGCAGAGAAATAATGAGTTTGTCTGTGTTACGTGTAGGTAGATATAATAGTGGAGCTTATAGAAATCCTTTGGTAGTTTTTTTTTTTTTTTC